>NW_019942826.1:163015-197875 GCF_002910315.2 Salvelinus sp. IW2-2015
TGAGGGACCTTACGGATAATTGTATTTGTGGGGTACAGAGATGAGGTAGTCATTCAAAAATCATGTTAAACACTATTATTGCACACAGAGTGAGTCCATGCAACTTATTATGTGACTTGTTATTAAGCATATTTTTACTCCTGAACTTATATAGGCTTGCCATAACAAACGGGTTGAATACTTATTGACTTAAGACATTTCAGCTTTTCATTTTTWATTAATTTGTAAAAACATAAATTCACTTTGACATTATGGGGTATTATGTGTAGGCCATTGACAAATACATCAGGCTGTAACAAAACCAAATGTGGAAAAAGTCAAAGAGTGTGAATACTTTCTGAAGGCAGATAGGTATGGCATTCATTTGATTTGTGCCACAAATTATAAATTGTGGATTGCTGTCATAACTTGTCCATAGACTGCTTACAGGGTAAGGAACCCAATATGTAATTTTGTATGGGTGAACTATCCCTTTAATGTATTATAGGAAACCGCAGGGTCGGGAAGGGAACCGGGTCACTGGCGTGAAAGGCAAACACCCTCCACATAGGTCCAATGGGTTTAACCCAGCTGGTGAGAATTATAACGTGGGTAATATAGCAAAGATCGCTACACTGCCCCCTCCAAACGGGAAGGCACGTCTACATGCTTTCGACCTACCACTCACACATCGAGCCGTACGTTCCGATGGCCTCACCGCTGCCATCCCACGTCTGATAACAGTGTAGCAAACGACGGGGCATAGAAGTGAACCCTGGTCGCTGGCGTGAATGGCAAACACCGTATGCATCGCGCCTATAGGGTTAACCCAATAATACGTTTAATTATAAACTACTACAAAAAATGATAATTAAAGTTATGTTTAGAGAGCATTTCAACAACATGTGAGTGCGTGAGTACGGTCCATTGATGAAACATCATTATTTCTACCTCTGCATGCGGAGGCGGTCCTTTCCCCCAGCAACGACACAGAGCCGCGCGCGGGGCTTGCACCTGTCACAGTAATGCAGCTCGCTGCGTTTCCTGGCGTGCTCCAGACGTCCTCTATTGATCTCGCCCGCCAAACGGAGCCACTGAAATAAATCACATTTGACAGGTGCTGCTCACGCGTGAACAACGAGTTCCGTGGACGCTACATCCCTCGTTATTATCCCTTAAGCTAATATCGAGTATTACAATAGCTCTCTAAATTTCAAATTCTAGGCCTTCAGTGATGGATTATGACCCGTTCCCGCCAACTCAAAGGCAGCAGTTAACCACAGAAAGTGTTAGATATAGGCTAATGGCAACAGGGAAACTAGGCTATGTCAATGGACAAACTTTTAAATGAGAATAGCTTTAGAATTGTTTTTGCAAAATAAATTAGTTATATATTTGACTGTTCTATAATGACAACCATTAGTTGAAAAAAAAGAGAGATAACCAACAAGCTCTCACATATCACTGCAAAATTGGACGTTCAACCACATTCTCCAAACCTAACATTTCTAAGCTGTTCCAAATGTCAAATTGGTGCTCTGTATCATTCCATTTCTCCAAAAATCAAAAGTTAAGGGTTTAGTTTAGGCACTCATTCTGAATGGTTAAGGTAAGGATTAAGGTTTGGGATAGGGTTCAAATTAAAAATGTTAAAAACAGTGCCCACGACTGGGATGGAAAATAAAACCTTGTGATTCAGAGTCATGGGAACCCGTGTCCAACCTTCTGATGCAGAGGCTTGGGAACCAGTGGCCACAATTGGGATTGAACACGCAATCTTCTGATCCAGAGTCATGGGAACCAGTATCCACGACTGGTATCGAACACAAGCAACCATCCATAAACGCCCATCCACCACACCCATCCACAACAGAAGCCAACTTGATAGTAATAGCATTCACTCCTTGTTGTCCCTAGAGGCTGGTTTTGAAGGCAATTCCCGATGTAGACTTCCAATTTCAAGGTCAATCTTGAATGACTTGGCAGCCAACCTGGTCTCAGAGCATTTCATATTATTCTGTATGTCAATTTGAGATACTCCATTTAGATTGATAGGTTACGTTTTGTATGGTTACATAAGACAGATGGTGACTTAAGGTCAAAATGTATAACACGTACGTCTAGCAACCCAAAGGTTGCGAGTTTGAATCTCATCACGGACAACTTTAGCATTTTAGCTAATTAGCAACTTTTCAACTACTTACTACTTTTTAGCTACTTTGCAACTATTTAGGATGTTAACCCTTCCCATAACCCTAACCTTAACCCTTTTAGCTAACCCTTCACCTAACCCTAACCTTAACCATTTTAGCTAACCCTTCCTCTAACCCTAACCTTAACCCTTTAACCTAACTCCTAAACTTAACCCTAACCCCTAACCCTAAACCCTAGCTAACGTTAGCCACCTAGTTATAATTCGTAACATATCATACATTTTTGCAAATTAGCAACATATTGTACATTTCACAAATTTGTAGAATATTGTACATTTAGCTAATTCATTACATTTCATACGAATTGTAATTTGTAACATATCATATGAAATGGATGATGGACATACACAAATTAATACATACTGTATCATATGAAACGTAACATATCAGACATGTGGGTATCGGATTTATGTACAGAATAATACGAGATGCTCTGAGACCCGGTTGTGGCTAGAGATAACTGTCACTACATGCTGGATACTATATATAGTTCACCGCTTCATGGTTACTTAAGCTTGACTTGGGGGGTAAACAGGAAATTGAGTGGAGTAATGTCAAAAGCTGGAGTCAAGAGGGAGTGAGGCTAAACGCTGCAGCATTTAGACTTTTACTCGTTGCATGCCACAAACACTGAAACAAACAAATGTGTGCGACAGTGACAGAATCGCAGGTGACACACAGTAGCCTAACCTTCAGGGCTCAAACTCATGCTGCCGTGTTATGGATCTGTAGGCCTATAGATCGCTCACGTCGGTCGATGACGATATAAAGCTTTAATGAAAGCATTTACCCGTGACGCGCAGAGATGGCCAGACAGTGCTCAAAGAGGTCAAGTGAATGTGGCAAGGAGCTATAACATGAAATAGGCCCTGGCCTCTTGAGCAGCACCTACTATCAAAGTAGCCTATGAATCCACATCTGGCGCGCAGAGAAAATTACGAAGGGATATAAAAATATATATATACATATTGAATTCATGAATTCATGAAATTAAATGAATGAATGAAGATGGGTAGCCTATACGCATAAATTATGTACACAACGTTAACTTCCTATTGAGTCTGACGTTGCTCATGGGCTTCCATGTGAAATAAGATTGGCCACGACTTGCCTTTCGACATGATGGTACTGATATAGCGTTCTCAGATGAAGGGGTTTTACTGCGATATTCCAGCGTCGACTCACTACCGGTCTTGGGTAATTATAGGAAACATTCCAGTATCCACATCAGCATCACGGGTTTAGCGCCCTGATCAAGTTTGACTCAGGAACATATACTGTAGCCTATATCATAGACATAATACATTTAATAACTGTGAAATGGCAAATAGTATTACCGTTACAAAAATACATATTAGTAGCACATAATGTAGGCAATATTACTTATATTACATTAACATGGGATATTAGTAACAAGATGGGCCATATTATCAGCATCATTTGTCATTAGTCTACTACTACTAGGCTACTACTACTAGGCCTACAATGTTATTACTGGTAAATGATGTGGTCAAATGGTCTTGATCAACTGGATGGTGAGGAGGTCGGATGTACAATCTCTAGCAAGGAACAACATTGCATGTCATTACGGTATGAATTTCAGAAGTACTTCTGAGATATCAGCTGCTGTGACAACCTTGACATTAAACTGTTTTTTCATTTGAAAAGATAATCTTCGCCGTTTTCTAATGGCATGAAGAGCAAGGCCTAGGGAATATTGAGTGTTATTGGGGCATCATATGTTAAACCCAGGGGCGTGAGCGATGCATCCATTATATTATTTCTGCATTAAAGCGCTCTAACCAAATACCTGGAAGAGTGATCATCGACACCTCCAGCGTTGGTGTGTCGTATTGCTGCTCTTTGGCAAGGGCACAACGCGACAGCATATGTTTCATACCTTGCATGTTGTCAAGATTATAGGTGTGTTATACTGATTTAAAATGAAAATCAGTGTGTGTTAATTCAAAATCATGAACCAGTGACCTATAGCCTGAAATGATCAAATAGAACACACAAAAATGTGAAATGTAGGTAGTAGGCAAGTGAGTCTATAATGCCATGTGATTATGCTGTATATATTCAATAGGTTACTTTCAATTAACATTTTTTTTTAGCAAGCAGTGTCACAACTGTAGGCCTGCCAAATTAGGTATTGTTTGTTTCCCCATGACCCCTCTATAAAACTATACTTTCACATAAACCTAGCATTGACAAACTTTTAATGAAGTGACTCGTGTTTATTTGATCTAACCCTATATCGCCATGTACTTGAAGCTCAACTGATGAATTATTTCATATGAATTTGCGTATTTTTAAATCCAATATAGGCTACTGCCAATTAGGCCTATATGATCCCATGTGACTCAGACTAACAACTCAGACTAACATGGCTACATTATTAATGTATTCATCTCTAAAATTGCAATTATTAACGTAATGAAAAGCTCTAATATTATTAGGTAATAATTACTACATCATTTCAGATTCTTATTTATCTAACCAGCGAGTAACTTTGACTCTGAACATGTGAGATTGGCTTGTTTATTTATTTCACTGATATTGTTCGCTGTAGGCCTACCTATGTATAACAATAGGCTACATAATTAAGGTGTTAAGGAGGTGAAAACAATTGGTTTATATGGATAAATAAATGCATACTATGCTAAATAAGTAAAGGGTTAAAATAAACAAATACATAATTATAATTTTTTTATTATCCTGCTTGGGGTCCCTACATTTGTTTCGAATAATTTCCTCGAGGAAATGAAAGACTAATTGATTTTTAAGTGGTGCCCCAGTGAGCAGGAATAGTGAGGGAAAGCACACTTGGAAAGGCATTTGAGAAACTGCGCCGTTTTACCTGAATTGAGAGGCAATGACGTGTTGTTGATTCGACTTAAATCACACTGGGGCCCGGCCAAAAGCAAGCAGAGAGAACGCCTGCATGCGTGGAGGTGATTAAGTGAACTTTTGGAGAGGCAAACTGACACGTCAAACCCGATTGACCAAGTAGGCTACACGACAGCAGCTTGCGATATTACACAGGGTGATTTCTTTCACACACACAGACACACACACAGGCACACACACACACTTCCCTTTTCTCTTGTTCAATCCAAATGACTCAGAACACGCCTACCAACTGATACACGCATCACGGAGTTCAGTCCAGCGAAATCCCTCCTTAGAGTAACCGGAAGAAAGAGAGCCTACAGTTCCAGCCTCCCGGCTCCATTCACTGAGAAGCTTCCAATGGCTTCATTAGAAGTAACGAGTTGACACAAGGTAAATCTAACATTGAGGCGCTATTCTGTCCGTGCGCGGAGCGCCCTCATTAACTGTCGCTAACAAGCCGTGCAAATACACTGATTGGACAACTCCCGTATAACCCCGCAGACTTAGCAGGATGCCCACTTAATGAGACCACACAAAAAAAGAAAAGGATAAGTTGGGAAAAACTCTTTACAGTCGAATAATTTGGAGTTTGGTGAAAGAGTTAATGTAGCATCGGCCAATAGGTCTGGATGGTTTGGATGGTTCTAAACTAAATATTAGTCTGCACTGGTTTCAAATGTAGGAACTTTTCGTATTTTGTTTTTAAATAAGCAGATTTCTAGACCCTAAAAACAAATAATCAGAAAACACTTTTGTCCAAAAGACCCATAGTCACCTGTCCTGCATGGGTAAACAACCATCTCGTAATCTCCATCTACATTCTMTCTTCTGACCCACTGGTTCTCTGTGTTGCTATCTTTGACAAACACTCAATTCCTCCCAGTACCATGTGCCAAGTCAATACTACCCAGGCTGTATCAATGGCCAATAAACAATTTAGTACTGACAATAGCCAATATATATTTTCAGTCTATAAAGGTAGGCTACGTCTGATGATTCAAGGTGTGTATGTCATAATCATTATAAAAAGACAAACGATATAGGCTACTGAAAGATCAATAACAATAAACGCTCCAGTCCAGAGCTATAAACTACCTTTGGACGCCCAGCAAAGAGGGTTGAAGCCGGTGCTAAGAAAACCAAGAAAGGGGTATTTGCGCCCCATCCCGACAGCGTTACATAGCTGCAGCAGCTCTTGTTGTGMAAGACTTGAAGGAGACTGGTGCTCGTTTTCGCTCCATGAAGACAAACACGAAAGCAGCAAACCAAATGCAATCGCATTTTTTCAGATTATCTGACACTAAATTGACACGGCAATATACCTAATCAATCATGTAATTGTTAATGTTTTCCATGCATCTATCGACATTTTATAGGCTAAGACATTTGGGTGAGCTCATCACTATTAGCCTATACCAAGCGTGCGTCWTGCGCAAATCATGGGCTATCCTAAAACGATTCGATTTTAAAAGTAGGTTCAAACAAGCGTTTTATTCAATCAGATTTTTAAAGAATTAATAGTCAACTAAAGAGGCAGAGCCCAGTGTGTGACTAACGAACTTACAGGATCCGGAAAGGATTTCCACCTCCGCCCTTTGACAAACGGATTTTTTCAAGAAATAATGCATATATAGTCCGGTCCCTGTAGTTAATCGTTGACAATAACCCGTTTAAAACCTGATTAAAACAAGGAAAAATGAAGAAGGGGAAAGGAGGACGAAAAGAAGACGAGAAAAAAAGGCGAAGAAGCAGAAGAAGAGAAGAAATAACTATGCTGACTGATGGATAACGTAGTTTTGTGGTAAATCTGACAAAATGTCACCCTAAAAGTTCGAATGCGTTCTATTGCGAGTTCAGTCAAGAACTTTAAGAGAAACTGTCGCTGCCCACATCAGCATGTGACCAAGACCCTGTCATAAAAACAATCTCAATCTTTGACCATGCAGTGTCAAAATCGTCTATTGAAGTATGTATAGTCTATACATGCGTCAGAAAAACGAAATAATTAAAAAGATGAAAGTAGCCAATGTACCCGCGCTGCATTCTGTTCAGTCCTTATGCTGAAAAAAAAAACTATTACGCATGCATTTTGATCAGGGGTGGGTGTAGCAGGTTTTTTCTCGTCGTCAATTGAGAAGCCGAGGTTAAGTAGGGAAGAAAATAAAAATGACTGCTTTCTTACCTTTTCATTGAGTGGYTCGGTTCCCCCTCTCAGAATATGACGCAACCTAAGACCTTTGTTTATTTCCCCCCTTGGATCATTGAAAAAATACAGCCTAACTTCCGAAATGTTGAGCTCAGAGTCAACGGGCGCAAATAAATACATCCCCGTTAAGTAATCACGCCGAGTCAAGGTTCATTCATATTTGTGCTGTCAGTTTAGAGTTAGTCCTAACTCATGCCTGTATTGTCACGTCGGGGTTCTGTGGTAAATAAACAAAGATCAAGTTAATGGTTAGTCGGCATTGAATAACGCGTCTCCCGCTGGTTATCATTAAGAGAGGAATACTAAGAAGCTGGAGGATAAACAGACAATTAGGCCAGGTGAATAAACTTGTATGGAGGTGTTAATGACATGCTTAACGTAAACAAAAGCTAGGCTATGTAAGAAGAATGTGATTTACCACTGGCTTTGCAAACCCATTCGGGTTTTACATTTCACCGAAGTGATTTCCGAATTGCCTGCGAGGGCTGCTTACAACTAGGCTCCATCTCCTTAAAAAACATAGCTCTACGTAATACCTGGAGTCCATGCATATTGATCAGATAAATGTGGAGACCGGGGACACAAGCAACGCAGCTTTAAATATTCCGATTACTTTCCGTTAAGCCCCCTCTTAATATTGGCGAGCGAGAAGGGGGAGGTTCGTTTTAACACGACCATAGCCAGCATGGAAATAACGCAGGTTACTTCCAGTCCAAGAAGCTTTCCAATTGGACCAATTCAAGTGCCACTTGGAATTACTTCTCCTGAGTTTCGTATGACAAGGGAGCAAACAGATTTGATCCCAAAGACAACCTGCCCTTAAGCTTCCAACATGATCATCACCCCACCCTTATAGCGCGCGCGCGCACACACACACACACACACACACAAACTCTCTCACACACACGCACACACGCAGCACAAACACACAGACGCACACACACGAAAACAAAGCAATGGTATAAATATGGTATCTGCATCCACTGGAACAACCTCACAGAAATTGTAATTGGATGTGAATATGATAAACAGAAAACGAAAACGCAGATGTGCATGCTACTTACTCTCCCTTATGCTGGAACCGGCCGTGTAGGAAGATGGCGAGGAATGCAGAAATCTGAGGCTGGAGAAAGAGAAGGAAACGTTTTCCATTCCTGAATGATTTAGAAGGGCGGCATAGGATAATTATGTCAGTTTTACTGAGGTCGGATTAGCCGAAGTCTAGATGTTGTGTTTCACTACGTCTAATGCATGCRCTTATACAATGTGAGCACTGTTCGCGACTGTGAACTCGTAGTTTTAACACCAACTAAGCCATGACAAAATATGAAGCATTAGGCCTACAGGTACTTTTGAAATAAACATGAAAACCACACCGCTATGGCTACTGATGTGGGATCTAAACCGAATCCAGTGACATATGTGGGTATTGATCATGCCTATAGTTGTGAAAATGAAAGGATGCAATACGCCTAGTTTTCTTTAGGCTATATTGTTTCAGACTAATAATTTTCACCATAATTATACAAATGGTCGCCAAAACTACTAGGCCTACAGCGAAAGAACTGCAAAGACAATACCAGTGGCAAAACGTTCTTAATTGAAATGGTCCAGTTGATCAACATTTAATCATTACAACGCACCGCATCGATATTCATTTAACATGAAAACACTGTTTGGAAAAACGCACACTGGGCAGTGGGCCAGCGGGGTTGCACTGCTGCGTAATACCAAGCGGAGGCCAAGCCCGACTAGAGGGTGAGCCACTGCGAATTACACCCACACCAACGGTCTGCTGTTCTCTGAGCAAAGCAAGCGCCCAGGCTGTGTCACGAAAATATTGACATATCGCCTTTTCCGCTTCATCTCCGGAAGTGAGTCAGACAGACATATCAAACGGTAAAAAATGGATTATATTATGTTTTATTCGTTTAAATAACGTTTTTTTTATACGCATTTTGCGCAATATACCCAAACATTTAGACAAAAATCATGGGCCTAAATGATGCCAGCTTTCGTCCCTCACCAAAACATAAAACGGTTCACATGGGGCAAAATGGAAAAACTACCCCAACATAAGGTGTGAATTGACTGTTACAAAAAAAGAAAATCAAACCTTTTCCTGCCCGATTGTCGCCACTAAGAACCCCCCCCCCCCTCCTAAGCATCTCTCCCTACATTTCTTCTTGAGCTTTAACGAGCCTCGTTAAGATCGCAATAATATTCCACCCACTAATTGCTAATTCCATTCAACAAATAGGCGAGCCTTGTCTTATACTTCACTATAGTCGTGCAGTGGGAGGGTGGTGTTGAGATTGGAGTTTCTGATAACCCCCGGTGCTTGCAACAGAAGTGGTGAAAGCCCTAGTCTACGTACTGGCTAATGATTGGCACGCTTGACAGTGATTGGCAGGGCTGCCATGACAACCTCACAACCACACCAAGAAGACCAATAGAAAAGCGAAACAAAATGTTTCAGTGCTACACTCACGGTGGATTTAGGGGGAGATATTATGAGGCTGGTGTCATTAGGCGATAGCTATTGAATCGTACAATCTATACTCGTCTTTTCTTTTTCTTGATAACTGTATTTCTCTCTCAGGTCATTCCATGGTTTTCAGATCCCCTTTAGAGCTTTATCCCTCCCATTTCTTCCTGCCAAACTTCACTGAGCGCCCTGTGCTCTTGGCGAGCAGCACTCCCACCAGGTCTCCAGAAGACTTGTCAATGTTTGCGCTACCGACCCTCAACTTCTCTCCGGAGCAAGTGGCGAGCGTCTGTGAGACGCTGGAGGAAACCGGAGACATTGAACGGCTGGGACGATTCCTATGGTCCCTGCCGGTGGCACCTGGAGCATGCGAGCAGATCAACAAGCACGAGTCCATCCTGCGAGCTCGCGCAGTGGTTGCTTTCCACACGGGGAATTTTCGAGACCTTTATCACATCTTGGAGAACCACAAGTTTACCAAAGACTCCCATGGCAAACTGCAGGCCATGTGGCTGGAGGCACACTACCAGGAGGCCGAGAAGCTGCGCGGTCGCCCCTTAGGACCGGTTGACAAGTACAGGGTACGGAAGAAGTTCCCCCTGCCCAGGACCATCTGGGACGGCGAGCAGAAGACACACTGTTTCAAAGAGAGGACGCGCGGTCTGTTAAGGGAGTGGTACCTTCAGGACCCATATCCAAACCCCAGCAAGAAAAGGGAACTGGCACAAGCCACTGGACTCACTCCTACACAGGTCGGAAATTGGTTTAAAAACCGGAGGCAAAGAGACAGAGCCGCGGCAGCAAAAAACAGGTCAGTGCGCTGTTCATTTGTCAAAGCATAGGCTACACAGAACCAAATAAGCAAAAATAATTCCTAGAAACGGAATGCAAACATACCATGTAAATAGAAAACTTAATCGAAGTAATAAACAAGGTTATAGAGGGTTACAAATTAGGAAGTTGGGTGTATGGTTGGAGGTGGGGAGGGAGCACGGCAACATTTTACTTTTTAATCTCATTGGCCTATATGCATTCAGGGGCTACACTCTTAGAACAAATAGTTATTTGGGGTCTCTATATAGAACCTTTTTTTCAAAGCGTCCAAAATAATCAAAAATATATTAAAATGCGTAAAAGATGATTCTACGTAAAACACACAACTCTCGACAAATTCGAAAGCGTGTAGGCTAGATTACGTCGATATGCTAGTTTCCCTGATAAGCAGAATGAAAACATCAGTGTATGCGTTAGATAACAAAACAGGAAGTACACACAAAGAATATCAGCAGCAATGCAAATCTTGAAGTTGTCCTATTTTCCAGACAAGACAGAAAATAATGATTCATAAGGATGTCTGTTAAACTTGGAATACAGCATGTTGTTGGTATACTACGTTTTTAATTGATTGTTATCTTCTCTCAACAAGTGAACGTTTTGGTCTGAAAACTTGACACACTGCAGCGTGGTATAGATTTGGACCACAAACAGGAAATAAAACAAAACACCTAGCTCATAGGTTATTGGTTAGTTGTTTAATCAACATAATATAATGTACATGTAGCAGCTGTAAAAGGCCAGTGCAGACTAAGAAACCACACACAAAAAAACACTGGGAAAGATGGGATAGTTTTGCAAAATGAATGTGTTCAGTTACGATTTTTTTTTTCGTGGTGCTTTTTACACATACSAAACGTATACATTAGACTATAGACGTTTGGAAACGATTGATGCATAACATTTGATATAAGCTGTCAACATAAATACCACATATTAATTCTAAAACTATAGCCTGTTTTGCAGCCATGTTTTCGATTCACAATGTGTGTAGACTATTATTTATTGGCAACGCAATAATTAATGACAAATTGAACTGGATGAAAACAGAAAAGTTGGTGAAGAATAGAAGAACACAGCTACATTTCATCATCTGCGTTTCCTCAGTGATAAAATGGGAGGCCTACATTGTGGATTGATTCATGTAGGATGATTGCAATTATTCCACATTTGACGTGTCAGTAAATCAAAACAATCTGAAAAATGGAGTCTCATTAATTTGGATGTAGGCCTGTAGTCTCTCATTCATTTGGACGTAGGCCTGGATATGACAAAATCAAAGATAAAAAACATTTCTCAAATTGCATTGGCCATGGTTTAAGTATAACTAACAACCAGCCTCTTATTCTAATATACGCTGTCATATTTCCACATTTTTTGTATTTATTCTGCTTTGTTTTAGACTATTCTTACTCCCATTAGGCTGCATTTGTTAAAGGCATGGCATGGAGTGAATGACAAGCAGGCTGAGCGGTATTTTACGGAGGGACACTGTATTTAATTGCTATGTTATTTTCCCTTTCTTTAGGCTTCAGCATCAGGGAATTAGACAGAACGGTATGCGGTCCCTTTCAGAATCCGGGTGTACTCCACGCAGCTCGGCCGAATCGCCGTCTACCGCGGCCAGTCCTACTACCAGCATCTCCAGTATGACAGAGCGAGTTGACACTGGAACGTCCATTCTTTCAGTAACATCCAGTGACTCCGAGTGCGACGTATGATATAAAAATATAAATATTTACAGGAAATATGGACCTGAAAAGAAACTATGAAATATCGAGGATGAAAAAAGGAACAATTTATATAAATATATATAAAAAAAGAACAACAAAAAAAACGTATTTTTTAAGCGCTTTCAATGGACCCACCACGCCCCACCACCACCTGCATGCTGTTTTTTTGTATCTGGGAAAAATACCTTGTTCAATATTTCTACAAGGATCGTCGAGAAGAGGGAATTAATTACCAGAGGGTGTTTATCGCCTTTTCAACTTCGTTTTAGTCCAAGTGATGATGCCGCTCAGCCAAGATGCAATTATGTTTAACTTTATGTTCATCAGACAATCATTTACGTTATAAGCACCTTTGTACTACACTTCTGTCACTGCCTGTGTGGAGTAAATGGTGAAATGTGGAACCGAATCGTTATGACTGTATCAGATTTGTATTTTTATTTCAAGATTTTATATTGAATTATGTATATCTCAAATAATGCGATCATTCTCCCGGTCTGTACTATCCTATATGTGTAGATATGTAAATAATGCGATCATTCTCCCGGTCTGTAATATCCTATATGTGTAGATATGATTGTACATAGTATTGCTCTCCCATCTCCATCTTTTCTATCCTTGTTCACTTTTCTCGACTTGGTGTTCCTACATAAAATATTTGTCAAAATGTAAAAAAGTGCTCTAGACGTTTTGTTAGTTTGTTTGTTTTTATACCGAACATGGATAATGACACTAGATAAACGTGTTATCAGTCACAGTTATGCAAAACTATTTAATATAAACATTGGGATATTCTTCAATGACAATTACGGTCGTATATTTCCTAAAGCGCTTATTATTCTTTATTGCGTGTTTATGTTCGTGTATATTTCTAAATCAAAATACAGTATTCCATGTTGTTATATATTCTGCATTAAGTCTCTATTTTAAGTGAGTGTTCATTGTCCACCATCAATCGTTTATGAGCATATATGTTGAGAAATGGTAATATTATGCCCAGACGAGCGTAATGATTCTGAGGCACATGCTGTGGGTCCTTTTACGACACTAGGCGACACATATAGCCTACGTGTCCAAAGCCATAGACTAGATGTTGAACAAAAATCGTTTTGCTCCTGAATATATGCATGTGTTATGGTAAACGTCAACGTCATGTAGGCCTAGCTCTTAAGCAAGAGTCCCGTTTCCCCTTTTGTTTATGGTTGCCAGTGAATACAGAAATTAAGTAAACGCGCCATTAAATGGACTAAGCATGGTGGACTCCTCCCCTGCCTCAATCTCCCATTGTGGGTCGGTGAAAGAGCCTTTCTTTACCCAGGGAAGAGCATTCCCCCCAGAAAAGCTTTCTCCCTGCATTCTATCCTAAATTCAAAACCAATCATAATAACTTGTATGTTTACAATTGAACTGACAATAATTATGATGGTAGATTAGAGTTGTTCTTAGACAGAGTTCTGGTTGTTCTCTAAAACTCTTCCAACATGTTTTGTAGCTGCGAAATAATTAGGTTTCAATGCACTGTGAGCACAGGAAGTGTCTTTGAAAGGAGAAAAGTTGTCCAGAGCGAATACTTCTGAGAGTTACACTGTTTTTTTCTATGTTGGTGGAATAATGACGAACAACTCCATTAAACAGGTCAACAGCATGCACTTTTAAGACACTAAACAGAATGCATATGTATGCATGTAATGTATCAATTGTATTGGCATTGACATGTCTTTGACACTCTGATATCTTAATGAGCTGCATTCCAAAAGGCTGGGCAAGATGGATTGAACATATCAAATCTTCATCATTATCCTTAGTCCAACCAAAGGACATAAAAGATAGTGACAACAGAATACATTCCGTGGCCAAGATCCTCATTGCTTTGACATTGGAATGTCCGTATACAAAAATATGGATGTCTTTTTCTGACAATATTCCAACTCAGTGTATTCACATGACAACAACTTCAACTAACTACAAGGTACACCAATAACCCACGTGTATACCAATGTTACTAGCTTACTTAACTCGGTACTTGAATATGAATGTGTGTGTGTGTGTGTGTGTGTGTGTGTGTGTGTGTGTGTGTGTGTGTGTGTGTGTGTGTGTGTGTGTGTGTGTGTGTGTGTGTGTGTGTNGTGTGTGTGTGTGTGTGTGTGTGTGTGTGTGTGTGTGTGTGTGTGTGTGTTTTACTGAGAATGTCATGTCAAGTTATCAATGTCGTATTCGGTCCTATCCAGGTGTTGTTTTGGCACAATTGTTGCTAAATCAGTTTTCACTGACCATAGTCTACTCATATCGTTTCTCACCGTGAGATGAATACCAAAACTACCCCAAAACAATATTCATCAAAAATAACTATGCCCTAATGCAAACTAAGTGCTGAAAAACAAATATGATCTGATTCGAGTGCAATCATTGCAAGTTGTGATTGTGATAAATCTGTATTTAAGCCCGTTTTAACTTCTAAATCCATCTGCAGCAGAAAGATAGGCCCTATCACCCGCATGGGTCAGCAGAGACCATAGCTGATCTGTATCACCGCAGCAGCCCCTTCAGACCACATTAGTTTATTGGCGACGACAAGTCCCAGCCATGGTTAAGATTAAATTAATCGGAAACTGAAGATAATTCTTATCAATAAAAAGGATAGGGGGATAAACTATAATGCAGATGTCCGCTATAACAATCATATAGCCTCTATAGAAGTGGTTCATCATTTTTACTGAAGCCGGTCCACACAATAGTACAAATATTTTAAATGGACGTTAAATTAACGTGTTTGTATTTATTCTTACTAAATTTATTCAGAAAATACAACTTTTTTTTGTAGTAGCCTAACTAAGATACACTTGAAACAAATAGGTCTATTGAGAATTTGGCACATTTTTACATTGCAGGTGGTTGACATTTTGTTCATGGTATAGGCCTATATATAACATATTACATATAACATATATTACCTATAACTATAAGTGGATGAGGTCTGTTGTTTCATCAGGGATCTTTCGTGATCGAATATGTATAATGAGACAAAATAACTTTGCCAGGAGTGGCCGTGTGTGATACTCAGATCCAAATACAAGGCATACAGAAAGTAAACAAAAATTTGAGACAAGTGCAGCAAAAATGGTCGGGCATTTTTTTTTCAATCCCTATCTGTGTGGCTGGTCTATAATGCGTGTGTCAAACAAACAGACGAATGGATTATTTGTGCTATTCCCATAACCTTGCAAGCATAGAAGCAGCCCCAAACTATTTGGACATGGTCTGCAGTGAGAAAGGCTTGCACTGCCCTGTTTTTCGCTGATTTAATCGGTTAACTGAACACAACTTTTCTATTCGTGGGTATTCATGCAGCTCTCAAAGAGCAGCAGTTCCCTCTGACCCGGATTCAGCACGTGCAGCAGCGGCGCAGCCTCACAGCGCACAGCGCTCTTGTCAGGACCAGGCCTTTTTGCTAAAAACGCTCCTTCCTTTTCAAGCAGGTTTTGAAAAAGGTAAGCCGTGGAACAAAAACTATTTGTAGCCTATAGTAGTATTGGTTGAGAAAGCTATACTAAGCCATACAAACACAAGTTCAGTGTTTTTAAGTGTTTCAGTGACAAAACAATTGTTTATTAGACAAACTTTGATAGTAAAAAAAAAAAGAAATACAGTTCAGGGTGTATTCACGTGCAATTTGTACACAATTTTCATTGGCTACCCAAAGCATGCATTTGTACACAATATTTCAAAGAATTCGATATTGTGGATTTCAAAGGATAATTTAAAAAAAGTGGATGTTGACCATAGGTTTGGAGAAGAATATGTGTGTGTTTAGTAAGGGAGAGAAGAACATGAAAAAATGGGTATTTCCATGCAGTTCAAAACTGAAAAGGGAGCAGTCTGATTTGTTCTCAGAATGCCATAAAGAACCTGTCTGATGTTAACATGGCATGTAGGGTGATAAACAGTATTCCCTTTCTAAGACTACTGGGATTTAAAACTGTAATTCTATTAAAAAGTATTTGAGGGGTCACGAGAGGCTATGATTCAGCATCAGTGGTGTATAAACCAGCCGTTTGAACAATCATTTGGAATCAAAGGAAGATGGGATCGTATCTCCTCTGATGCTTACTGTTTAAAACTGGTCAGCACGGGGGAAAATGGTTTAATGCTGACAAGTATCATTCCATAACACATTTAAAACAAACACAACATGAAAGAAACCCAACGTTAGCTTGTTCATCCGAAACACACTTCTCTACTGTTCAATGGAGGGGGTGGGGTGCTGGGCATTGCTCTGATCTCGCGCCTTCTGCACACTAGGCCGACAGACCCACGAGCAGCTGAAATAGCGCTAGACCTGTGTTTTCAACAGCTATTCTCCACTGATAACAGACAACAAAAACACACCACCAAAGAGAGCAACATGGAGAGAAATAGGACTATAGCATTAGTTTGCAAAAACCTGTGGACAATGTTATTTTCATAGTTTAGTATGATTCATTATTTAAAGATGTTTTTATTCTGATGACTAAACATTGCATATCTATGAATTATAAAACAAAATAGGCCTACCAAATGAATCAACTTTTATCTAAATATAAAATATCTTACACACATTTACACATTGCTTTTGGAATACATTTGCTTATTAGCCTCTTGATAGTTAATTTTWAAAAAATTATTATTTCATAGCAGTTTGCATAATGTCCATCAGATTCAGTCTTCCAAAACGACTCCATATTTCCACTTATTTAGACATAGTGGTGTAGTCCTGTTAAATAAATATCCTGTTCAGTTAGATTTCCAGGCAGAATTACATTGTCCAACTGTCTGTCTAGTTTCATTTAACCTTTATTTAACTAGGGAAGTCATTTAGGAACAAAATCGCATTTTACAATACGGCCTACCCCGGTCAAACCCTCCCCTAACACGACGACGCTGGGCCAATTGTGCGCCGCCCTAATGGGACTCCCGTTCACGGCCGGTTGTGAATCAACCCGGGATCGAACCAAGGTCTATAGTGACGCCTCCCTTTTCCAGCCTTAGACCGCTGCGTCACTCGGGAGTGGGCAAGAAGCAATAAACGTCAATTTCACTCAATAGATCATGCCAGTCAGTAAAAGGGAGAGAGACAAAAATGATGTGTTCGAGGATGTGAATTGGTAAAAATTATCAAAGAAAACTAAGCAGAGAAAGAGAGAAAGAGAGATAGGGAAAAGAGAGAGAGAGAGTGAGATAGAGAGAGCGAGACAGAGCTAGCGATCCACGCTGCGCCGGAGAGGTTGCCCCCCAACCACCAATAGTCCACCGCGCCTCCTATGGTGACTCTGCCCAACAATCATGAAACCATTTAGAAATTGACAAATTTTGTAAATAATCTTTGAGGTTCCAACAAATACATCATTCGAGAGGAGTTTATTCGCAAGAAACCACTTAAACGAATGCCATAATAGCTGGACTTTGGCGATTTGGTGACACATCTCTCTTGTGAATTGGCGATTGTTCCATGGTCTGTCAGTGAACGCGGCCAATCTATTGTGAATGAAGGGAGAGTTCCAGGCGAAACGAGTCCCTTCACTAGCAGTAGCATTGAAAGCGCCGGGTGGACTCCGCCACAAACCCAGAATCCGCTCAGCCGAGGACAAATAACGAGCGACAGATTGGCCGCCAGTTGAAGGCAGTAATCACCTTTTCGCCCTCTCTTCGCCTGACCTCGGGATTTGACTCTGACCATTTCTGAACTGGCTTAGAAATCGTAATGAATGGAACAACGCAACAAGTCTGTAGCTTATTTCCACGGGTGAAAATAGCTAAAAGCATTATAAATATAGCGAGGTCAATAAAAAAACGTTGTTTAAAACTCATGGAATGTTTCGTTCAATTTAGGCCAAGTGGTTCAAAATGTGTTTCATGAACGTTCACAAACATTTATGAAATACCTTGTATTAATTTAACAAGCAGTATCTATAAATAAGGCTACAAATATGATGTAATTTTTATAGACATATTAGTGTACATTGTATAATTGTTGTTATCACATAACATAGCCTATAATATTATAGTTATTGGCATTAATAACATACAACTACATTTAGGTTATATATTGGTTTAATATTTGTTGTTTTCGTTTCAAATAGCCTAGGTCAACAGGTAGGACACAACGAATCATCTCAACAACAAAAAAACACTGGCTAATGATCTGTTGGGATGAAGATTGACTTCAAATCCTTCAGTACATGTTTTTAAAGAGATTCATCTTACAAAAAACAACTTTCTTATCCAAAGGACCGCACAGAACCAAAACCATGTTCCTTACTCCAGCGCCCTTTTCCAAAAGGATTTCTTTGTACCAACAGAAATATGACTGTCAGGGCATATTTGAGAATTGTTTCAAATAAAGCAAATGCATTTTTAGTTTATGTAAATAATGGGAAATTAGACATGGCAATGGCAACCTAACTAATGATAATTAGTAATCACATGTGGAGCAGACCTGTAGCGCCATAAGTAGCCTATACACCGCGCCTACACCTAACAAAAGGTTGGAGATTGAATCGAGCCTGGTTGCCCTTATCAATTTAACCTCCGTTTAGAGCAGTAGAATGGATTACACACGGAGCTGTGCACGTGCTCACAAACAACCCCTAACGGTGTCGATTCCGAGCACAGCGGCTCTGCACAATGCCCTGTGCACTGACACAAGTTCTACCTGCCACCATTAACATTTGGCGTGCTGTTACTGCCATCTACCGGAATTTGCTTGCAGTAATAAGCGAGAGCCTTAATGTGAGCTAGGCCTATAAAACGCTGACTCACTGTTGCTACAGGATGGATAGACATGCATTTACATATGTATCACTTTGTGGGATATCCTAATGTCGTCACCATTGAAGAAAAAGCCAAGGTGTGGTCAGTACAAATCTAGCTGATTATGTGTTTACATGTAATATTTTAGGCTACACTAACTGAACAGGTTGTGGGCTTATGATGAACTCAGGAGGGTCAGTAGCACACATTTAAAGGCGTGCTTTTGGCATTGTGTCCTACTTGGCCCATAACATTGAGATTAACAATACGCCAATATGCGGCGTAGGTCTACTGAAATTGACACATTATTAGTTTGCATGTATCCTATGCTACTGCCAGAAGAATGTGTAGGCCTATGACAAAAGTGGAGAAGCGTCTTCCACGATGTGATGTTTACATAGGCCTAAAGTCWGGCACATTTCGCTGCAGTTTCTCGCGCTCCAGTTATTGCCCAGCACCATGGGGACCACCACCGAACAAGCACGTGCATTAATGTTTTATCATATGAAAGTCAAATGATGTTGGGATACTGAACTGGTTTTCCATTTGTGCTAGATCAAAGATTCAGAAGGCATCAAGTGTAATGGAATCCTGGCTCCCTAGTTCATTTTTCACAACTGATACCCAGAGTTTCTGAGCTTCCGATGAGAAAATCTAATGGGCTCCGTTGGAGCGCGGCCTTTCAGAGTTAAACTCCGGGGTAAGAGCATGAGACCTGAGGGCCGCTGTAAATGGACAGTAATGCACGCTTATGGCTACTGGACAACCACTAATAGGTTTCTCGGAAGAGGCTTTGGCAGTATGCGGTTTCAACTTTTACATGTCCACTTTGTGGTCACTATCCCCAAACAGATGCAACCCTATATTTCTCGTGTAAACATGCTGGAAATAGATAGGCTACATCTCCATCATGTGATGGATGTTGAAAAATATTGCCTATAAATAGGCCTACCGATGGTGTATAGCCTGATAGCCTACACCTTTCTCACCAGTGTGTAAAACATGGGCCTATATCATGGTATTTTAGTGTCTGATTAAAATACTAGTCTTTAAAACAAGATACTGCTTTAAGAGAATATACACTACCGTTCAAAAGTTTGGGGTCACTTAGAAATGTCTTCTCTTTCTATTCTGGTTAGAGCCGGTTTGCGCTGTTCTGTGAAGGGAGTAGTACACAGTGTTGTACGAGATCTTCAGTTTCTTGGCAATTTATCACATGGAATAGCTTTCATTTCTCAGAACAAGAATAGACTGACGAGTTTCAGAAGAAAGGTCTTTGTTTCTGGCCATTTTGAGCCTGTAATCGAACCCACAAATGCTGATGCTCCAGATACTCAACTAGTCTAAAGAAGGCCAGTTTTATTGCTTCTTTAATCAGAACAGCAGTTTTCAACTGTGCTAACATAATTGCAAAAGGGTTTTCTAATGATCAATTAACCTTTTAAAATGATAAACTTGGATTAGCTAACACAACGTGCCAATGGAACACAGGAGTGATGGTTGCTGATAATGGGCCTCTGTGGGCCTATGTAGATATTCCATTAAAAATCAGCTATTTCCATCTACAATAGTCATTTCCAACATTAACAATGTCTACACTGTATTTCTGATCAATTTGATGTTATTTTAATGGACAGAAATTGTGCTTTTCTTTAAAAAACAAGGAAATGTCTAAGTGACCACAAACTTTTGAACGTTAGTATATGTACTAGCTGAACAAATACATAGTTGTAGTGCAACATACAACAATACACACCACATCTAAACATACCATAGTTTCTACTATGTAGTTAGTTTGGAACGGCCAAATACAGTATCTTGGCAGCAACCCCTAAAATATATCAGCTTCATATTTTGTTGAGTCTTTTCTATTTTCATTGAGCAGGCCAATCCAGCGGCATCACTGTGATTTCTCCAAACAAATCATTCAATCTAAATGCAGACAAACGATCCACCACAGGTCTGAAACACCACCTCCCCACTAATCCACACAAACACTTCAGATGGATCTCTTCAGGCCTCATTCAGAGGAGCCCTGGTGGAATTGAACACTGCACCACATCAATATTGAATGTTTTTCACATGAGGTGACTCACTGGATTTTTAAAACAGACACTGTAAAAAGACATCTGTCCCAAGGTTCACCTCCTCATGCATTTTTTAAGAATGCACTGTTTCAACCCCTTTGCTCTCTCTGCGAATCAGGTTCAGCAGCAGAGCTCCCACCAGAGAAGAGGGGGAGTAGATTCAACTCTACTGTGGGGACTGCTCTGCTGGCCTGACCGACTGCAGATGATGTGATGTGTTATCGACGCCTCATCCCACCTCGCCACTACAGGTCCAGATACAGATGATGTGATGTGTTATCGACGCCTCATCCCACCTCGCCACTACCAGGTACAGATACAGATGATGTGATGTGTTATCGACGCCTCATCCCACCTGCCACTACAGGTCAGATACAGATGATGTGTGTGTTATCGACGCCTCATCCCACCTCGCCACTACAGGTCCAGATACAGATGATGTGATGTGTTATCGACGCCTCATCCCACCTCGCACTACAGGTCCAGATACAGATGATGTGATGTGTTATCGACGCCTCATCCCACCTCGCCACTACAGGTCCAGATACAGATGATGTGATGTGTTACGACGCCTCATCCACCTCGCCACTACAGGTCCAGATACAGATGATGTGATGTGTTATCGACGCCTCATCCCACCTCGCCACTACAGGTCCAGATACAGATGATGTGATGTGTTATCGACGCCTCATCCACCTCGCCACTACAGGTCCAGATACAGATGATGTGATGTGTTATCGACGCCTCATCCCACCTCGCCACTACAGGTCCAGATACAGATGATGTGATGTGTTATCGACGCCTCATCCACCTCGCCACTACAGGTCCAGATACAGATGATGTGATGTGTATCGACGCTCATCCCACCTGCCACTACAGGTCCAGATACAGATGATGTGATGTGTTATCGACGCTCATCCCACCTCGCCACTACAGTCCAGATACAGATGATGTGATGTGTTATCGACCGCTCATCCCACCTCGCCACTACAGGTCAGATACAGAAGATGTCAGTCAGACGTCACTAAATACTAAATGCCAAGTTAAATAAAGGTAGAAAATAAATGCAGCAGCAGCAGTCTTGGGAATATATACACACCAACTGTGTGAATATGGTGTCATTATACAGCTGTATTGTGACACACTGGTGGGTGCATGGGACACCTGAGCCATTTATGTCAGGAGTGGCCTGGCTTAACGAGGCAGCAATTCAACCCTTCTTAAAACCAATTTGAAACCATTGACTCATTGAGATAAATACGTGATTCATTGTGAAAATGGTGTAATTACACATTTATAAAGGTTTAGGTCCATACATAAGACCTCTCAGAATTTCAAATACACACAGAATAGTATAAAGCAAATGGTCCAAGCACTCAATGAACTGCCAGGTCAAGCACACTGTAACTGCCAAGTCCACACTACAATGGATCTGCTCAGTCCAGCCACTACAATGGTAACTGCCTCAAGTCCAGCCACTACAATGGTAACTGCCTCAAGGTCAGCACTACATGGTAACTGCCTCAGTCCAGCCACTTCAATGGTAACTGCCTCAAGGTCCAGCCACTACAAATGGGATCTCCTCAAGGTAGCCACACAATGTAACTGCCTCAGTCCATCCACTACAATGGTAACTGCCTCAAGGTCCAGCCACTACAATGGTAGCTGCCCCAAGATCCAGCCACTAAATGGTAACTGCCCCAAGGTCACTACAATGGTAACTGCCCAAGTCATCCACTACAATGGTAACTGCCTCAAGGACACCACTCAATGGTAACTGCCTCAAGTCCAGCCACTCCAATGGAACTGCCTCAAGGTCCAGCCACTACAATGTAACTGCCTCAAGGTCCAGCCACTACAATGGTAACTGCCTCAAGGTCCAGCCGACTACAATGGGTTAACTGCCTCAAGGTCCACCACTACAATGGTAACTGCCTTCAGTCCAGCCACTACTAATGGTAACTGCCTCACAGGTCCAGCCACTACAATGGTACTGCTCAAGCCATCCCTACATGTAATCTCATGGTCAGCCACTACAATGGTAACTGCTCAAGGTCCAGCCACTACATAGGTACCTCCTCAAGGTCCAGCCACTTCAATGGTAACTGCCTCAAGCCAGCCACTACATGGATTGCCTCAAGGTCCAGCCACCACAATGGTAACTGCCTCAAGATCCATCCACTACAATGGTAACTGCGCTTAAGTCCAGCCACTACAATGGTAGCTGCCCAAGATCCACCACTACCAATGGTAACTGCCCCAAGGTCTCACCACCAATGTAACTGCCTCAAGTCCAGCTCACTACAATGGTAACTGCCTCAAGGTCCAGCCACTACAATGGTAACGTGCCTCAAGTCCAGCCACTACAAATGGTAACTGCCTCAAGGTCCAGCACACAATGTAACTGCCCTCAAGGTCCAGCCACTACAATGGTAAACTGCCTCAGTCCAGCCACTACAATGTAACTGCCTCAAGGTCCAGCCACTACAATGGTAACTGCCTCAAGGTCCAGCCACTACATGGTAACTGCCTCAAGGTCCGCCACTACAATGTAAATGCCTCAAGTCCAGCCACTACAATGGTAACTGCCTCAAGGTCCAGCCACTACAATGGTAACGCTCAAGGTCAGCACACAATGGTAACTCTCAAGGTCCACACTACAATGTAACCGCTCAAGTCCATCCACTACAATGGTAACGCCTCAGTCCATCCACAAATGGTAACTGCCTCAAGTCCAGCCACTACAATGGTAACTGCCTCAAGGTCCAGCCACTTCAATGGCAACTGCCTCAAAGTCCATCCACTACATGGTAACTGCCAAGGTCCAGTCACTACAATGGTAACTGCCTCATGGTCCAGCTACTAAGATATCAGTGTTTGTATGGGCTAATGATATCAGTGTTTGTACTGGGCTAATGATATCAGTGTTTGTACTGGCTAATGATAAAGTGTTTTGTACTGGGCTAATGACTCAGTGTTTGTACTGGCTAATGATATCAGTGTTTGTACTGGGCTATGATATACGTTTTTTGCCCTCAATGTCACACTTACACATCTCGTCCTCTAACATTTCCCGGTGGTCCACAGCGTTGACAGACCATTCTGTTAGAACAGACTCGCAATATGTAAGATTGTTTTTATTTTATTTTAATGTACCAGAACATAGCCTTTGTTTTTATGTACAGAACATAGCCTTTGTTTTAATGTACAGAACATAGCCTTTGTTTTAATGTACAGAACATAGCCTTTGTTTTAATGTACAGAACATAGCCTTTGTTTTAATGTACAGAACATAGCCATTGGACATCTTCTGCAGGATTTCAGTTTGGTCAGACCTGCTTGTTGTATAATGGTGCCATCTACTGGGCATGACATAGTTACATGTTACTTTCATGAAGATGTTTATAACAACTGTCTTACAATCCTAATAAAAGTCATTTCAATATCACCCTTCTCTCAAGACATACCATTTGAAATCTGTAGTTTGTATCCTCAAGCATGATGGAAAGGAACCACTAATGACACTACAGCCTCAATTCATTAACCATCAGTGTGGCAATAATATGATGAGGCGTAAACATTAAACTTCACTAACCTTCACTTCATTCATGCTGGGCTTCTCTTCTTTAAACACTAATTTTCACTAACCTTGACTAACTTTCACTAAACTTCAATAATCTTCACTAACCTTCACTAACTTCCACTAACTTTCACTAAACTTCAATAATCTTTACTAACCTTCACTAACCTTCACTTGATTTATGCTGGTCTTCTCTTCGTTTTCCTTCTCCATCCATATTTTTATTGTCTCCTGTTTAAATAAAAGTTGAATAAAATACAAAAATAGGCCTGTGATTGTGCCATGTCATATTGAGTGGGTCCACATGATCAAATCAAACCAAATCTAATCGCATGTTATTTGTCACATGCACCGAATACAGCAGGTGTAGACCTTACCATTAAATGCTTACTTACAAGCACTTAACCAACAATGCAGTTCAAGAAATAGAGTTCAGAAAATATTTACTATATAAACTAAAGTAAAAAATTTAATAAAAAGTAACACAATAAATTAACAATAACAATGTTACCTCGACAGGTTAGTCGAGGTAATTTGTACATGAAGTTGAGGTAAAGTGACTATTCATAGATAATAAACAGCAGGTAGGCAAGGCAGTGAAACAAGGGGGGGGGGGGGGGGGTCAATGTAAATAGTCCAGGTGGCCATTGATTAATTGTTCAGACAGTTGTATGGCTTAGGGGTAGAAGCTGTTAAGGAGCCTTTTGGTCCTAGACTTGATGGACCATGATAGTTTGTTGGTGATGTGGACACCAAGGAACTTGAAACTCTCGACCTGCTCCACTACAGCCCCAATGATGTGAATGGGGGCGTGTTCGGTCCTCCTTTTCCTGTAGTCCACGATCAGCTCCTTTGTTTTGCTCACGTTGAGGGAAAGGTTGTTTTGCTGGCACCACACTGCCAGGTCTCTGACCTCCTCCCTATAGGCTGTCTCATCGTTGTCGGTGATCAGGCCTACCACTGTTATGTTGTCAGCAAACTTAATGATGGTGTTGGAGCCGTGCTTGGCCACGCAGTCGTGGGTGAACAGGGAGTACAGGAGGGGACTAAGCACCCACCCCTGAGGGGCCCCGTGTTGAGGATCAGTGTGGCAGATGTGTTGTTGCCGACCCTTACCACCTGGGGGTGGCCCGTCAGGAAGTCCAGAATCCAATTGCAGAGGGAGGTGTTTAGTCCCAGGATCCTTAGCTTAGTGATGAGCTTTGTGGGCACTATGGTGTTGAACGCTGAGCTGTAGTCAATGAACAGCATTCTCACATAGGTGTTCCTTTTGTCGAGGTGGGAAAAGGGAGTGTGGAGTGTGATTGAGATTGCGTCATCTGTGGATCTGTTGGGACGGTATGCAGATTGGAGTGTGTCTTTGGTTTCCGGGATGATGGTGTTGATGTGAGCCATGACCAGCCCTTCAAAGCACTTCATGGCTATCAACGTGAGTGCTATGGGGCGGTAATCATTTAGGCAGGTTACCTTCGCTTTCCTGGGCCCAGGGACTATGGTGGTCTGCTTGAAATATGTAGTTATTACAGACTCGGACAGGCAGATGTTTAAAATGTTAGTGAAGACTCTTGCCAGCTGGTCAGCACATGCTCTGAGTACACGTCCTGGTTATATGTTTGGCCCTGCAGCCTTGTGAATGTTGACCTGTTTAAAGGTCTTGCTAACATCGGCCACGGAGAGCGTGATCACACAGTCGTCCGGAACTGCTGGTGCTCTCACGCATGCTTCAGTGTTGATTTCCTCGAAGCAAGGATGAAAGGCATTTAGCTCGTCTGGTAGACTCACGTCACTGGGCAGCTCGCAGCTGGGTTTCCCTTTGCAGTCTGTGTCATGACTGCAAAGCTCTGTGTCATGAACTTGCAATTTGACTGGACTTTTATGGTTGACTGTAAAAGGAACAAAATGCCTTCTTTATAATGTACATACAGACCTTGTGTTATAATACAGTTATTTTAACACAAGGTCTGTATGTACATTATAAGGAAGGCATTTTGTTACTTTTCCATTTGCTAACTATAGTTATGGTTAAAGGTGATCCTTTAAAATGAATAGTAGCATATATGTATGTACTCTACTGATTCCTGAATGAAATCAGAACCAGCAACTTAGTTGTTCATGAAAAACATTCATAGGCTTACATCCTTTTATCAACTCAACAATCCCACCCTTACTTTGAACGCCTTTGTGCCCCTTTTTAATATTGAGGCCTGTATCCATTCTGTATAGACCACACAAAAGGCAATGTTCCATGTGTCAACTGAACTATGGATTAGCATGGTTTAATGTCACTGGCACCTATTCCGACTATCCCTCTTTCTTTCTCTTTCTTCATCGGTTCTGTGGACTGAAAGTATACACGTGGCATGTTTTCAGCATCTCTCAGTCACAGCACAATTGTTCACAATCCTTGCAGGTGCCCAGAAGCTAATGAGGATCAATGGAGGACTAAATCAATCAATGACTACATCAATGGAGGACTTTATTTATTTAACCTTTATTTAACTAGGCAAGTCAGTTAAGAACAAATTCTTATTTACAATGACGGCCTACCCCAGCCAAACACGGACGATGCTGGGCCAATTGTGCACCGCCCTATGGACTCCCAATCACAGCCGGTTGTGATATAGCCTGGAATCGAACCAGGGTCTKTAATGACGCCTCTAGCACTGAGATGCAGTGCCTTAGACCACTGCGACACTCAGGAGCCCAAAACGTTTCTCCTTTGAGCCGGACTTAAAATAGAGTCCTGTACCCTTTCCACACTACTGAACTGAGCCAAATTGGTGGATGGCARCATAGTACCATTTGAGTCATACAACAGTGTTGAAAGGCTACCAGTGTCATGCTATTCCACTATTCTGAATGACCAACTGAACATCTCATTCATACTCTAGTCCTCATGGCTCAGCTGCTCTGCACAGTAGCTTCTGGCAAATCACACTGCTCTCTGTATCTCTCTCTCCCTCTGTTTTATTTCCATCTCCCTATCCTTCCCCTCCCTCATTTTCACAGGCTCCGTTGTTTCGCTCCCTCCTTCCTTCCGATAATTTACACCAGGCTGGTATCCAAGATGAGGACTTCTCAAATTTTACGGTGGCAGCAACTGTTTGAAGTCTTTCTTGCTTTGTTGGCATTCAGTTGATGCTTCATTTGATTTSATTTCATTTCATTTGATGAAAACCTCATAGGATCCGCCCCTTTTTTCAATTTTAGCCTAAAATGACATACCCAAATCTTATTCACTTCTGGACCAAGGAAAATGTGTGACCATGTAAGAAAAGGTGATTGTATCTATGGATATTTATATTGGACCTTGCACAATAAATTCAGTAAAGTTTTGAATTATATTTATATTGTACCTTGCAAAATACATTTAAGAATATATTTGAATGTATCCTGTCAAGCCTAGTGCATAACAAAACCTCCTTGTCAACAGTTACTGTATTGCATTGTAAAGTGATACGTTGGTATATGGGTGCTGGTTAAGCTCCTTTCCCCTAGAGGGTGCAAGTTTTCAATGCATCGCTGCCAGGATGGCTCCAAGCGACTCACCTTTGAATTAAATTCTCTCTCTCTCTCTCTCTCTCTAATAGTGAAAGGGGTGTAGCTTTCTGCCACGTACTCGTCCCTCAGCCCCTCTCTGTCCCCTGGGACTTGGGCTGACATGCAGCAGCCTCGGACACACATCCAACTCCCAAACACTACTTCTCTTTCTCCCTCTCTGTCTCTCTCTCTCCCTTTGTATCCCCCCCTCTCTCTCTCTCTTTCTCTTTCTCTCTCTCTCTTTCTCTTTCTCTCTTGCTCTTTCTCTATCGCCCCCCCCCCCTCTCTCTCTCTTTCTCTCTCTCTCTCTTTCTCTTTCTCTCTTGCTCTTTCTCTATCGCCCCCCCCCCTCTCTCTCTCTTTCTCTCTCTCTCTCTTTCTCTTTCTCTCTCTTGCTCTTTCTCTATCGCCCCCCCCCTCTCTCTCTATTTCTCTCTCTCTCTCTTTCTCGCTCTCTCTCTCTCTGAGATACGGAGATAGAGTGTGTGCTCATTTAGGAGTATGCACCTGTCTGCAGTGTGTGAGGTGTAATTGTTCTGGTTTCCATTGCAGCAGGAAGACAGACACACATGCATCCTCCTCCTCCTCCTCCTCCTCATCGTCGTCTTAGGTTTTAATCAAACAATGCTGTCATTGACCCTGGTTCACTTACACAGTCACCTTGTTTAGGCTACCACGGTTTCCTCCTCAGCAATACTGTTGGACTAGCTGTATCCTACACCATATTGCTTACCAATGTTGACTGTGAACGGCGTCTCACCAGGTTTCCTAATAATTACCAAGCCCTTGTTTATGGAGCAAACTCAGACATTTCATCATCATCTCTACAGACCCTGATTGAAACGTCAATGATAGAGTACATAACATCAGTACAGTTATGTTGATAATAGTTTACACTCATGTAGCTAATTAGCATTAAAAACCTTTCTGCACAAATGCACAGATCACTCTTTCAGGTATTAAAGATAGTAATGCTCTCTTTAAATATTTTAAAACGTGCCTTTAAAGTATCTAAAGCTATATATCAACATAATATACACAACAAAAATATAAACGTATCATGTAAAGTGTTGGTCCCATTTTCCATGAGCTGAAATAAAAGATCACAACATTTGTCACACATTTGTTTACATCCCTGTTAGTGAGCATTTCTCCTTTGCCAAGGTAATCCATCCACCTGACYGGTGTGGCATATCAAGAATCTGATTAAACAGCATGTTCATTATATAGGTGCACCTTGTGCTGTGGACAATAAAAGGCCACTCTAAAATGTGCAGTTTTGTCACACAAAACAATGCCACAGATGTCTCAAGTTTTGAGGGAGTGTGCAATTAGTATGCTGACTGGAGGAATATCCAACAGAGCTGTTGCCAGAGAATTTATGTTAATTTCACAACCATAAGCCGCCTCCAACATTGTTTTAGAGACTTTGGCAGTACATCCAACCGTCCGCACAACCGCAGAACACGTGTAACCACGCCAGCCAAGGAACTCCACATCCAGCTTCTTCACCTGCATGATCGTCTGACGAGGTGGACGGGGGGGACGGGGGGGCTGAAGAGTATTTCTGTCTGTAATAAAGCCATTTTGTGGGGAAAAAGTCATTTTGATTGGCTGGACCTGGCACCCATGGCTGTGTCCCTGTCCAGTCATGTGAAATCCATAGATTAGGGCCTAATGAATTTATTTAAATTGACTGATTTCCTTCTGTGAACTGTCTCAGAAAAATCTTTGAAATTGTTTCATGTTGCGGTTATATTTTTGTTCAGTATACATGGAAATATATTTTCTTTCCAAAACTGGATTTGTCTTGATGCTGCCAAACAACGTTGTTTTTGAGTGACAGGGCAGTTGATGAGGAGTACACAGTTGTTCTGGGCATCGGTTTAACTTCTTAGTCTACCTAGTAATACCTGTTTGGCAGGAAACAAACAAAAGCCAACTGTACACCAACACAAGAGTCAAGTTACCACCTACTGGTCTAGTAGTGTCAAGGCTGTAGGGATGTTGCGATGTCATTGTGAGGTGGAAAATAGGTTCTATATATGACATTGATTTAGAATTACATTGTCTATAATGTAAATGCAGTGCTTTCAGAAAGTATTCAGACACCTTCACTTTTTCAACAATTTGTTACATTACAGCCTTATTCTAAATTGGATTAAAGTKGTTATCTTTATCAGTCTACACACAATACCCCATAATGTCAAAGGAAAAACAGGTTTTTAGAAATGTTTGCTAATTTATAAAAAAAAATTTAAACTGAAATATCACATTTACATACAGTAAGTATTCAGCGCCTTTACTCAGTACTTTATTGAAGCACCCTTGGCAGCGATTACAACCTCGAGGCTTCTTGGGTATGACGCCACAAGCTTGGCACACCTATTTTTAGGGAGTTTCTCCCATTCATCTCTGCAGATCCTCTCAAGCTCTGTCAGGTTGGAAGGGGAGCGTCGCTGAATAACTATTTTCAGGTCTCTCCAAAGATGTTCAATCGGGTTCAAGTCCAGGCTATTGCTGGGTCACTCAAGGACATTCAGAGACGTTTCCCGAAGCCACTCCTGCATTGTCTTGGCTATGTGCTTAGGGTCRTTGTCCTGTTGGAATGGTAACCTTCACCCCAGTCTGAGGTGTCAGTGCTCTGCAGCAGGTTTCATTCAAGGATCTCTCTGTACTTTGCTCCATTCATCTTTCCCTCGGTCCTGACTGCCACCACAATGCTTCACGGTAGGGATGGTCCCAGGTTTCCTCCAGACGTGACGCTTAACATTCAGGCCAAAGAGTTCAATCTTGGTTTCATCAATCCAGAGAATCTTGTTTCTCATGGTCTGAGTCCTTTAGGTGCCTTTTGGCAAACTCCAAGCAAGCTGTCATGTGCTTTTTACTGAGGAATGGCTTCCATCTGGCCACTCTACCATAAAGGCCTGATTGGTGGAGTGCTGCAGAGATGGTTGTCCTCCTGGAAGGTTCTCCCATCTCTACAGAGGAACTCTGGAGGTCTGTCAGAGTGAATATCTGGTTCTTGATCACCTCCCTGACCAAGGCCCTTCTCCCTCGATTGCTTAATTTGGCAGGTCGGTCAGCTCTAGGAAGAGTCTTGGTGGTTTCAAACTTCTTCCATTTAAGAATGATGAAGACCACTGTGTTCTTGGAGACCTTCAAAGCTGCAGACATTTTTTGGTACCCTTCCCAAGATCTTTGCCTCGACACAATCCTGTCTCAGAGCTCTATGGACAATTCCTTCAACCTCATGGCTTGGGTTTTGTTCTGACATGTACTGTCAACTGTGCGACTTTATATAGACAGGTGTGTGCCTTTCCAATTCATGTCCAATCAATCGAATTACCACATGTGGACACATGTGGACAATCAAGTTGTAGAAASATCTCAAGAATGATCAATGGAAACAGAATGCACCTGAGCTCAAATTCTCATAGCAATTGGTCTGAATACTTAGGTAAATAAGGTATTTCTGTTTTTTTATTTTTAATACATTTGCAAAAAATTCTAAAAAACGTTTTTCTCTTTCTCTTTATGGGGTATTTGTGAGTGGATTGATGAAGACAACAATTCATTTGATCAATTTTAGAATAAGGCAGTAACTCAACAAAAAGTCTCCTCATTGACCCCAGTCTCCTCATTGCCCCCAGTCTCCTCATTGCCCCCAGTCTCCTCATTGACCCCAGTCTCCTCATTGCCCCAGTCTCCTCATTTGACCCCAGTCTCCTCATTGACCCCAGTCTCCTCATTGCCCCAGTCTCCTCATTGACCAGTTCCTCATTGCCCCCAGCAGCATTTTCTGCAGTACATTTAGACTATTGTTTATGTGTATTTAACACTATGTTGAGGTAAAAATCAGAGTATCAACTGCATTATAGTTATAAATGACTTTGACTACCTTCAAAAAWTTCTGTATGCTAGCTATGCTAACCACCTTATAAAAACGGGAGTTAGCATTTAGCAGCCCCTTCTTCTAAACCTGAAAAGGGACAACTTCTACATGTTATGCAGCGAAAACAGCCAGATGTATCCAAATTGAAGTAAGCACATTGTGGGACTGTTACAATACATACATCATGACGAATTTAACGAATATCCACTTAGTTAGATCAGATTTGTTGAAAGCATGCCAATCTGGTCATGGGAACATCTGCATTCCACTGACTCCTTTACCGCATCAATAGGAAATCTTTAACAATTACACAATGGACATTCTGGTCTATTATGTCACAGTAATACGTTTTATCTGATGTCATAGTGTGGAATGTGACTTGTGACTTCACAAGAACCCATCATCATTCCCAACCTTGTGACACCTTTTTGTATGACATTTAACTGATAATGCCGAGAAGCCGGTGTTTGGAGGATATATGTGGCACGGGTGTTTCATGGAGGGCCGGCAAACCATGCCAATATATCCTCCAAACACTGGCTTCAAGGGCGTTATCACTTTTACAGTGCCTTCAGAAAGTATTCACACATTTTTCCACATTTGCTTGTGTTACAAAGAGGGATTCAAATGGTTTAATTGTAATTGTTTTGTCAACGATCTACACAAAATACTCTGTCATAACAAAGTGGAAGTAAAATTATAACATTTGTAATAAAGTCATGAAAAATAAAACACTAATATATGTTGATTAGATAAGTATTCAACCCCCTGAGTCAATACATTTCCTAACATAAATCTTCAATAATGTTCCWACTGGAGAATTCCTTTGTCTTCAGAAATGCAATGGAACTCAAGCTAACTCTCACGTGAACGCGCATGGTCAGCTCATGGCACACTGGGAGAGACCATACTCAATCCCCTCTCATTCGCCCCCACTCACAGTAGAAGCCTCAAAAAAGGTTATAAAGACTGTTGACATCTAGTGGAAGCCTTAGGAAGTGCAATATGACCCCATAGACACTGTGTATTCGATAGGCAAAGAGTTGAAAAACTACAAACCTCAGATTTCCCATTTCCTGGTTGGATTTTGTCTTGGGTTTTTGCCTGCCATATGAGTTCTGTTATACTCACAGACATCATTCAAACAGTTTTAGAAACATCAGAGTGTTTTCTATCCAAATCTACCAATTATATGCATATTCTAGCTTTTATGACTGAGTAGCAGGCAGTTTAATTTGGGCACGCTTTTCATCCAAAATTCCCAACGCTGCCCCCTACCCTAGTGAAGTTAAACAGGTCAACATTCACAAGGACGCAGGGCCAGACGGATTACCAGGAAGTGTACTGCGAGCATGCGGTGACCGACTGGCAAGTGTCTTCACTGCCATTTTCAATCTCTCCCTGTCAGAGTCTATAATACCAACATATCATTTAACTTCTCTAGGGTAGGTGAGACGCTAACGTCCCACCAGGCCAACATCCGGTGAAACTGCAGAGAGCTAACATTTTAAATACACCATTCGTGTGTATTAAACATTCTTGTAAATACATGTATCTTACATCATTTAAAAGATGAACGTCTTATTAATCCAGCCGCTGTGTCAGATTTCAAAAAGGTTTACTGCAAAAGCAAACATGCGATTTTCTGAGGACGGCGCCCCACACACACAAGTATTACTAGCATTTTCCAACCAAGCATTAGCGTCACGAAAGTCAGAAATAACAATAAAATAAATCGCTTACCATTGAAGATCTTCCTCTGGTGGCAATGCCAACTACACAGTGAATGTTCGTTTTGTTTGATAAAAATCTATTTTTATAGCCTAACACGAAACATTTGTAAACCGGTTGCGTCGTGATTTCCCTCTCATTCAACTTTGGACAAAGCGTTCGTGGTAATTACACACACTAAACAAACGTTTATCCAGTCATGGTTGGTTTCATTGCAATCCTGTGGTTGTTACTAACACAACCATACATGATGGCTCTTTTCCCGGSACGTATTGACCGAAACAAACCGATTTGAAGACACCAATCAATGACCTCATTGTGCACCAATGGTAGGACCGGTCTATCGTTGATTGACTGTATTTTGGCCCAATGACCACTGATCATCTTGAAATCTAGCTTGGAAGATAGCCAATGAGCTGAGGTAAACGGCAATATGTAATGGTTATACGTTTGAAGACCAACCTTTGTCGTAAACTCTGGCTACTTGACGGAGCCACGAGTGTTACGCATAGCAGTACATATTCAATAGCATTTTCAACAAGTTTATATATTTAAATTATGGCGAATAAATCCGTAAAAGATTAAACAAAGTCTAGGTATACAGATTTAACCCAAATTATAGAGGAAATTGATAGAGACAGCCCCCCATCTCACAGCTAGCCTTCAGGGAGCTGCTCATCCAGGAGCTTGCTAGCTACAGCAAGTCCACTGCAGCACCTTCTGCTCCGTCAACCAGTGGTGTTCACCTGCCCAGATTCATCTCTGCAGGCATGAATGTGCCTCAGGGCAAAAAGGGCACAGTGGGGAGGCGACGTTGTGCCCTTTGTCACAGGAAATGCCCCATCACCTGCACCACCTGTTCAGTAGGCCTCTGCTTTACAGCAGAAAGA
>NW_019942826.1:204926-206344 GCF_002910315.2 Salvelinus sp. IW2-2015
ATGTTTATTTCCTTGTATTTTCTTCTACCAGATCTATTGTGTTATATTCTCCTACATTCAATTCACATTTCCACAAAACTCAGAGTGTTTCCTTTCAAATGATACCAAGAATATGCATATCCTTGCTTCTGTGCCTGAGCTACAGGCAGTTAGATTAGGGCATGTCTTTAGGCGGAAATTGAGAAGAAGGGGTGGTACCCCAAAGAAGATAAGCAGACCACCATAGTCCCTGTGCCCAAGAACACTAAGGAAACCTGCCTAAATGACTACCAACCCGTAGCACTCACGTCTGTAGCTATGAAGTGCTTTGAAAGGCTGGTCATGGCTCACATCAACACCATCATCCCAGAAACCCGAGACCCACTCCAATTTTCATACCACCCCAACAGATCCACAGATKATGCAATCTCTATTGCACTCCACACTGCCCTTTCCCACCTGGACAAAAGCAACACCTATGTGAGAATGCTATTCATTGAGTACAGCTCAGTGTTCAACACCATAGTGCCCCAAAGCTCATYGATAAGCTAAGGACCCTGGGACTAAACACCTCCCTCTACAATTGAATCCTGGACATCCTGATGGTTCGTCCCCGGGTGGTTAGGGTAGGTAACAACACATCCGTCACGCTGATCCTCAACACAGGGGTCCCTCAGGGGTGCGTGCTCAGTCCCCTCCTGTACTCCCTGTTCACTCATGACTGCACGGCCAGGCACGACTGCAACACCATCATTCATTTTGCCGATGACACAACAGTGGTAGGCCTGATCACCGACAATGATGAGACAGCCTATAGGGAGGAGGTCAGAGACCTGGCTGTGTGGTGCCAGGACAACAACCTCTCCCTCAATGTGATAAAGACAAAGGAGATGATTGTGGACTACAGAAAAAATAGGACTGAGCATGCCCCCATTCTCATCGACGGGGCTGCAGTGGAGCAGGTTGAGAGCATCAATTTCCTTTCTGTCCACATAACCAACAAACTAACGTGGTCCAAGCACACCAAGACAGCCATGAAGAGGGCACGACAAAACCTATACTCCCTCAGGAGACTGAAGATTTGGCATGTGTCCTCAGATCTTCAAAAGGTTCTACAGTTGCACCATCGAGAGCATCCTGACTGGTTGCATCACTGCCTGGTAGGGCAACTGCTCGGCCTCCGACAGTATATCACCCGGGCAAAGCTTCCTGCCATCCAGGACCTCAACACCAGGCGGTGTCAGAGGAAGGCCCTAAATATTTTCAAAGACTCCAGCCACCCTAGTCATAGACTGTTCTCTCTTCTACCGCATGGCAAGCAGTACCGGAGTGTCAAGTCTAGGTCAAAGAGGCTTCTAAACAGCTTCTACCCCCAAGCCATAAGACTCCTGGACATCTAGTCAAATGGCTACCCAGACTATTTGCAGTGCCCCCCCCCC
>NW_019942826.1:207144-212506 GCF_002910315.2 Salvelinus sp. IW2-2015
CCCTCTTTACACCACTCATCCTCTCTGTTGTCATAGTCACTTTAATAACTCTACCTACATGTACATACTACCTCAACTAAGCGGTGCCCCCGCACCTTGCCTCTGTATCGGTACCCCCCTGTATATAATCTCGCTTATGTTATTTTACTGCTCCTCTAATTACTTCTTACTTTTATCTCTTATTCTTATCCGTATTTTTTTTGAAACTGCATTGTTTGTTAGGGGCTCGTAAGTAAGCATTTCACTGTAAGGTCTACACCTGTTGTATTCGGCACATGTGACTAATACATTTTGATTTGATTTTAATTGATGTCACCTTTGGCAGCGATTACAGTGGTGAATCTTTCTGAGTAAGTCTTTAAGAGCTTTCCACATTTTCCCATTATTATTTTCAAAATTCTTCAAGCTCTGTTAAATTGGTTGGTTATCATTGCTAGAGAACCATTTTCAAGCAGATGTAAGGCAAAACTGTAACTCGAACACTGAGGAACATTCACTGTTTTCTTGGTAAAAAACTGTGTAGATCTGGCCTTTTGTTTAAGGTTATTGTCCTGCTGAAAGTTGAATTCATCTCCCAGTGTCTGGTAGAAAGCAAACTGAACCAGGTTTTCCTCCAGGATTTTGCCTTTACTTAGCTACATTCCATTTATTTTTTACACTGAAAAACTCCCCAGTCCTTAACGATTACAAACATACCCATAACATGATGCAGCCATCAGTATGCTTTAAAATATGTAGAGTGGTACTTAGTAAAATGTTGTATAAGAATTTGCCCCAATCATAAGACGTTCTACTCAGGACAAAAAGTGAATTGCTTTGCCACATTTTTTTCAGWATTACTTTAGTGCCTTGTTGCAAACAGGATGCATATTTTGGAATATTGTTTTACTCTGTACAGGCTTCTTTCTTTCCACTCTGTCAGTTAGGTTAGTATTGTGGATTAACTATAATGATGTTGATCCATCTTCAGTTTTCTCCTATCACAGCCATTAAACTCTGTAACTGTTTTAAAATCACCATTGGCCTGATAGTGAAAATCCTGAGTGGATTCCTTTCTCTCCGGCAACTAAGTTAGGAAGGATGCCTGTATTTTTATAGTGACTGGGTGTATTGATACACCATCCAAAGTGTAATTAATAACTTCACCATGCKCAAATGGATACTCAATGTCTGCTTTTTCATTTTTACCCATCTACCAATAGGTATCCTCCTTTGTGAGGCATTGGAAAAGCTCTCTGGTCTTTGTGGACGAATCTCAATCAATCAATCACATGTATTTATAAATCCCTTCATACAGAAACCCAGCCTAAAACCCCAAACAGCAAAGCAGGTGTAGAAGCACGGTGGCTAGGAAAAACTCCCTAGAAAAGCCGAAACCTAGGACGCTAGTGAAGGAGGGTCTAGGAGAGACTAGGCTAGAGAGGTGTGGCGCTGTGTTCGGTCGTTGGGGTGGTGCGGGGTTGAAGATTGTGATTAGCTGAGAAGTGACAGGAGAAACATACTAAATTCACTACAGGACAGCAGAGGTCGGAGTAGGAGACAGAGGTAAAGTCCTCCAGATGTATAAGGAGCTGACGTCGCGCGCAGCCGACTACAGGGACTATTGAGGCAGGCATTGAGTATGAGGTGAGGTACCTGGGGAGTGGGTGCGGTAAGTAGGCCCTGGTTGTGCAGGACAGGACGACTGTGGGGCGGATGTGCGGGACGAGGTACGCGCAGTCTCGGGGTGAGTGGCCAAACCCGGGAGAGAGTTACCGCCGGAAGGGGGGGAAGTGTGTTGGCCAGAAGGGCAATGGGGGCCGGGCAATCGAATAGGAGGGTACTGGTGCTAAGGCTGACCGAGATTTAACGATATGCGAGGACAATGCGGGAGTAGTATGCGCCACAAGTAGCTCTCGCCAAACGGAGCGAGCCACGAAGGGGGCAGACCGCGGAAGGATGTCGATGTCAGTGTTTCAACCAGTCAAGGGTGACGGCATCAGGTCGCTAAAGACGGGCAGTGGAGAGAGTACCATTACGCAGTTGAGTCAGTTCGTGTGGGGGGGGTAGGCATTGAGAAGGCAGTGGAGAGAGGGAGAGTCGGCAGGTAGAGGGACTAGCGAGGAGGTGTGCGTTTGTTGCCCAGCGCGCGTTCCGTTGCACGCTTGAGCTCTGGGCCAGACTATGCCCTCGAGATATGAGGCCGTGACTGGCAGAGAGGAGTCTGTCGAATGAAAGACTGGTAAGGTGAGACGCCCGGTGGATGTCTGCGGGTTCTCACTGATGGTGTAGGGGGGCAGGAGTGCCATTGCCATGAGAAAAGTGGGGCTCTAGTAGAGAAAAGCCTGCCTCCGAGCTGGTTGCGTTAGACAGTTGTGAGGGTGAGATGGTGAGGAGCTGCCGTCTCGTGAGGTAGCGTACGTGTAGATATGTAGGGAGTTCTGACAAGCCCGTGTTTAGTCCAACTGAGTAGTTTATTATAGTCGTTTTCTTTCCGGGAGCCGGAAGTAGAGCATTGCAGGTATTTACCTAGAAGTGAAAAAGCATGGATACATTTTTCTGCATAATTTTGATCAGAAAGTTAGATTTTGATGTTTCATAGATGGAAAAGTTGTCATTGAAACAGTCTTGATATGTTTCGCTAAAAGAGAGATAGGTCAGAGTAACACCTGAGTCCTTCACAGTTTTTATTTGAGAACGATATGTGAGAGAGTATGCAATGAGTTAATTGTCAGATGCAACAGAAGAGTATCTTTGTTTTTGACCTGGAATAGTGTTTTGGTGCCGAGTTTAAAAGTAAGAAATTTGCGCATCCTCTTCCTATGTCGAATCAAAGGCCTTCAGGGAGGGAATTTGGGAATTCAAGCATGTTTCAATCTGAAATGTACGTTGGTCGTCACATATCGGAAAGTTACATTATGTAGTATCCAAATGAAGCACCAAGAAGTACAAAATATAGTGAAAACAATTAGTGGTCATAAAAACAAAGCCTTGAGGGAAACCCAAAGTTTACAGTTGATTTGTCAGAGAACTGATATTTTTCCGACGCAGATAAGTGTAAACCAGGCAGAACTTGATGCCGCTGTAGAACTAATTATGGGGTTTCCCAATCTCTCAAAAGAATGTGGGTGATCGAGTGGTATTAAAGAAGCACTGAGGTTTGGAGCATCAGGACAGACACAGAGCTCGGATCTGAACAGCAGTTAAATAGTAATTTACCATCTCATACAAGTGCAGTCTCGTGGCTATGATGGGGTCTAAAAAGCCAGACTAGAAGCGTTTCGTTAACATTGTTTCTGTCTTCCAGTGGAAGGGCTAGTGAGTTGCCTGCGCAACAAATCTTTTTATACATTTTTAGATGAGGGGGCGGAAGGCGGAAGGTGAGGGAACGAAGGGGGGGAGGAGGAAAAAAGGATACGGAATAGGAGACTTAATATAGGTGATCGTTTTTATATTTCTGGTCAAGTTGGCTTTTTCAAGAGAAGCTTTTTTACTCATTTAGTGATTTGGTAACATCCTTGGATAGAGAGACGTTTATTATTTCAACATAGGTGGGACCAAGGCAAGGGAGCAGCTCTTTCAGTAGTTAGTTGAATAGGGTCAGTATGCAGCTTGAAGGTTTAGAGACATGATATTTTCACAATGTGTCAAGAATAATAGTATTAAAAAAACTTGAGTATCTCCTTGATCCTAGGTCCTGGCAGAGTTGTGCAGACTCAGGACAACGAGCTTTGGGAGAATACGCAGGATTTTAAAGAGGAGTCTAATTGTGCTTTCAAATGATCATATCTTTTTGTCAAAGAAGTTCATAAATTTATCACTGCTAAAGTGAAAGCATCCTCTCTTGGGAATGCTGCTTTTTAGTTAGCTTTGGGGCGACAGGTATCAAAAAAATAATTTGTGTGAATGTCTTATTTACCTCAATTAAGTTGGAAAATAGGATGATTGAGCAGCAGTAGGGCTCTTTTGATACTGCACGGTTGTCTTCAAGCTAGGTCAAGAAGACTTCAGTTGTGTGAGCTCATTCTGTTCCAATTTTCTGGAAGCTTGCTTCAGAGCTCGGTATTTTCTGTATACCAGGAAGCTAGTTTTTTATGACAAATGTTGTTTAGTTTTTAGGGGTGCGCTGCATCTAGGGTATACGCAAGGTTAAATTGAGTTCTCAGTTAGGTGTTAACTGATTTTGTACTCTATATCTTGGTAGGTTGAAGGGAGTCTGGACGGCATCTAGAATCTTTGGGTTTGTCCGAGAATTTATAGCACAGCTTTGATGATCCTTGATTGGGTCTGAGCAGATTATTGTTTCAATTGCAACAATAGAAATTGTGGTCCGATAGTCCAGATTATAAAAAACATTAATGATCCAACATATACAAGGATCAAAAACTAGTCCAGAGTATAATGTGGAGTGAGTAGGTCCAGAGACATGTTGGACAAACCACTGAGTCGATGAGGGTTGAGAAGCTTTTGGAGTGGGTCTGTGACTTTTCCATGTGAATATTTAAGTCACCAAAAACTAGATATTATCTGCATGATAAAAAGTCTGATAGGAATTCAGGAAATCATTGAGGAACTGTATATGGCAAGGAGGCCTGTAAACAGTATCTATAAAAAGTGATTGAGTAGGCTGCATAGATTTCATGACTAGAAGCTAACGGATCATTTTTTTTGTAAATTGAAAATTTGCTATTGTAAGTGTTAGCACAACCGCCTTTGAGGGATATGGCTAGCTCGTGTAACAGGAGGTGAGCGCTCAATTTACACAGTAAATTCATCAGGCTTAAGCCATAGTGTCAGCAGGAATGACATAATTAGATTCATGATGATTCATTGACTATAATGCTCTGGAAGTGAGGTATTAAACTTAATGCCCATTTTGAAGTGTGAGATATCACAATCCTCTTTCAATTTGACAGGAATGGAGGATGTCTTTATTCAGTGAGATTTCTGAGGTGTTCACCGATGTAAAGTTTTGCCCAACCTAGTCGAGGCAAGACACGGTTCAATGGATAGCTGAGCTGACTACCTGACTGTGCTTGTGGCAGATTCCACTAAACTGGCAGTCTGGTAACGGCCTGCTGCCAGGCCTGCACCTATCTCATTGTGGAGCTAGAGAGTTAGAGCCCTGTCTATGTTGGTAGATAAGATGAGGCACCTCCCTAGGATGGATTCCACACTCTAGCAGGCCAGGTTTGGTCCTGTTTGTGGGTGCCAGTCAGTATGAGGGCAATTTTCTCAAATTCTATTTTTGGGAGGGCAGAACAGTTTTCAACCAGCGATTGAGTTGTGAGACTCTCTGTAGAGCTCATCATAGACCCTAAGACGCTGGGAGGGAGAGCACATTACTCGATGCCGACACATCTTTCTATCTGATTTACAAGCT
>NW_019942826.1:214319-238473 GCF_002910315.2 Salvelinus sp. IW2-2015
CCCTTCATACAGAAACCCAGCCTAAAACCCCAAACAGCAAAGCAGGTGTAGAAGCACGGTGGCTAGGAAAAACTCCCTAGAAAAGCCGAAACCTAGGAAGAAACCTAGAGAGGAACCAGGCTATGAGGGATGGCCTGTCCTCTTCTGGCTGTGCCGGGTGAAGATTATAGCAGAACATGGCCAAGAGAGAACATACTTAAATTCACACAGGACACCGGATAAGACAGGAGAAATACTCCAGATATAACAAACTGACCCTAGCCCCCCGACACAAACTATTGCAGCATTGATACTGGAGGCTGAGACAGGAGGGGTCGGAAGACACTGTGGCCAAACAGACACTGTGGCCAGTCCGACGATACCCCCGGACTGGGCCAAACAGGCAGGATATAACCCCACCAACTTTGCCAAAGCACAGCCCCCACATCACTAGAGGGATACCTTCAACCACCAATTTACCATTCTGAGACAAGGCCGAGTATAGCCCACAAAGATCTCCCCCACGGCACGAACCCAAGGGGGGGGTGCCAACCCGGACAGGAAGATCATGTCAGTGACTCAACCCACTCAAGTGACGCACCACTCCTAAAGACGGCATGGAAGAGCACCAGTAAGCCAGTGACTCAGCCCGTGTAATAGGGTTAGAGGCAGAGAATCCCAGTGGAGAGAGGGGAAGCGGCCAGGTAGAGACAGCAAGGGAGGTTCGTTGTTCCAGCGCCTTTCCGTTCACCTTTACACTCATGGGCCAGACTACACTCAATCATAGGACCTACTGAAGAGATGAGTCTTCAATAAAGACTTAAAGGTTGAGACCGAGTCTGCGTCTCTCACATGGTTAGGCAGACCATTCCATAAAAATGGAGCTCTATAGGAGAAAGCCCTGCCTCCAGCTGTTTGCTTAGAAATTATAGGGACAGTAAGGAGGCCTGCGTCTGTGACGGTAGCGTACGTGTAGATATGTACGGCGGGATTCTAGCAGCCGTGTTTAGCACTAACTGAAGTTTATTTAGTGTTTTATCCGGGTAGCCGGAAAGTAGAGCATTGCAGTAGTTTAACCTAGAAGTGACAAAAGCATGGATACATTTTTCTGCATAATTTTTGGACAGAAAGTTAGATTTTTGCAATGTTACATAGATGGAAAAAATCTGTCATTGAAACAGTCTTGATATGTTCGTCAAAAGAGAGATCAGGGTCCAGAGTAACACCTGAGGTCCTTCACAGTTTTATTTGAGACGATTGTAGAAGTATCAAGATTAATTGTCAGATTCAACAGAAGATATCTTTGTTTCTTTGGACCTGGAACTAGTGTTTTGTCCGAGTTTAAAAGTAGAAAATTTGCCGCCATCCTCTTCCTTATGTCTGAATCACAGGCTTCCAGGGAGGGCAATTATGGGGATTCACCATGTTTCATCGAAATGTACAGCTGTGCGTCGTCCACATATCAGTGAAAGTTAACATTATGTTTCCAAATGACATCACCAAGAGGTAAAATATATAGTGAAAACAATAGTGGTCATAAAACAAAGCCTTGAGGAACACCAACATTTACAGTTGATTTGTCAGAGACAAACTGATATCTTTCCGACAGATAAGATCTAAACCAGGCCAGAACTTGTCCGTGTAGACTAATTTGGGTTTCCAATCTCTCCAAAAGAATGTGGTGATCGATGGTATTAAAAGCAGCACTACGGTCTTGGAGCATGAGGACAGACACAGAGCCTCGGTCTGACGCCATTAAAAGGTAATTTACCATCTTCACAAGTGCAGTCTCGTTGCTATGATGGGGTCTAAAACCAGACTGAAGCGTTTCGTATACATTGTTTGTCTTCAGGAAGGCAGTGAGTTGCTGCGCAACAACTTTTTATACATTTTTGAGAGGAATAGGAGACTTGATATAGGCTGATCGTTTTTTATATTTTCTGGTCAAGGTTTGGCTTTTTCAAGAGAGGCTTTATTACTGCCACTTTTAGTGAGTTTGGTACACATCCGTTGGATAGAGAGACGTTTATTATGTTCAACATAGGAGGGCCAAGCACAGGAAGCAGCTCTTTCAGTAGTTTAGTTGGAATAGGGTCCAGTATGCAGCTTGAAGGTTTAGAGACCATGATTATTTTCATCAATGTGTCAAGAGATATAGTATTAAAAAAACTTGAGTATCTCCCTTGATCCTAGGTCCTGGCAGAGTTGTGCAGACTCAGGACAACTGAGCTTTGGAGAATACGCAGATTTAAAGAGGAGTCCGTAATTTGCTTTCAAATGATCATGATCTTTTTGTCAAAGAAGTTCATAAATTTATCACTGCTAAAGTGAAAGCCATCCTCTCTTGGGGAATGCTGCTTTTTAGTTAGCTTTGCGACAGTATCAAAAAATAATTTTGGAATGTTCTTATTTACCTCAATTAAGTTGGAAAAATAGGATGATTGAGCAGCAGTGAGGGCTCTTTGATACTGCACGGTACTGTCTTTCCAAGCTAGTCAGAAGACTTTCAGTTTGGTGTAGCTCCATTTCTGTTCCAATTTTCTGGAAGCTTGCTTCAGAGCTCGGGTATTTTCTGTATACCAGGAAGCTAGTTTCTTATGACAAATGTTGTTTAGTTTTTAGGGGTGCGACTGCATCTAGGGTATTACGCAAGGTTAAATTGAGTTCCTCAGTTAGGTGGTTAACTGATTTTTGTACTCTGATATCCTTGGGTAGGTGGAGGGAGTCTGGACGGGCATCTAGGAATCTTTGGGTTGTCCGAGAATTTATAGCACRGCTTTTGATGATCCTTGRTTGGGGTCTGAGCAGATTATTTGTTTCAATTGCAAACATAGAAAAATTGTGGTCCGATAGTCCAGGATTATAAAAAAACATTAATGATCCACAACATATATTCCACGGGACAAAACTAGGTCCAGAGTATGACTGTGGCAGTGAGTAGGTCCAGAGACATGTTGGACAAAACCCACTGAGTCGATGAGGGTTCCGAAAGCCTTTTGGAGTGGGTCTGTGGACTTTTCCATGTGAATATTTAAGTCACCAAAAACTAGAATATTATCTGCCATGACTACAAAGTCCGATAGGAATTCAGGGAACTCAGTGAGGAACACTGTATATGGCACAGGAGGCCTGTAAACAGTATCTATAAAAAGTGATTGAGTAGGCTGCATAGATTTCATGACTAGAAGCTGAAAACGGGATCATTTTTTTTGTAAATTGAAATTTGCTATTGTAAGTGTTAGCAAAACCGCCGCCTTTGAGGGGATATGGTCAGTCGTGTAACCAGGAGGTGAGGCCTCATTTAACACAGTAAATTCATCAGGCTTAAGCCATGTTTCAGTCAGGCCAATCACATCAAGATTATGATCAGTGATGATTTCATTGACTATAACTGCCTTGGAAGTGAGGTATCTAACATTAAGTAGCCCTATTTTGAAGTGTGAGATATCACAATCTCTTTCAATATTGACAGGAATGGAGGATGTCTTTATTCCAGTGAGATTTCTGAGGTGTTCAACCGCCATGTAAAGTTTTGCCCAACCTAGGTCGAGGCACAGACACGGTCTCAATGGGGATAGCTGAGCTGACTACACTGACTGTGCTTGTGGCAGATTCCACTAAACTGGCAGGCTGGCTAATGGCCTGCTGCCCGGCCTGCACCCTATCTCATTGTGGAGCTAGAGGAGTTAGAGCCCTGTCTATGTTGGTAGATAAGATGAGGCATCCCTCCAGCTAGGATGGATTCCAGCACTCCTCAGCAGGCCAGGTTTGGTCCTGTTTGTGGGTGAGTCCCAGTATGAGGGCCAATTTTCTACAAATTCTATCTTTTGGGAGGGGCAGAAAACAGTTTTCAACCAGCGATTGAGTTGTGAGACTCTGYWGTAGAGCTCATCACTACCCCTAACTGGGAGTGGGCAGAGACAATTACTCGATGCCGACACATCTTTCTATCTGATTTACAAGCTGAAGCTATGTTGTGCTTGGTGACCTCGGACTGTTTCATCCTAACATYGTTGGTGCCGACGTGGATAACAATATCCCTATACACTCTACACTCGCCAGTTTTAGCTTTAGCCAGCACCATCTTCAGATTAGCCTTAATTAGCCTGCCCCCTGGTAAACAGTGTATGATCGCTGGATGATTTGTTTTAAGTCTAATACTGCAGGTAATGGAGTCGCTAATGACTAGGGTTTTAAATTTGTCAGAACAAATGGTGGGAGGCCTCGGCATCTTAGACCCGTAACGGGACGAGGAGAGACCAGAGAAGGCTCGGCCTCTGACTCCGACCCATTGTTTAATGGGGAGAATCGGTTGAAAGTTTCTGTCGGCTGAATGAGCGACACCGGTTGAGCATTCCTACAGCATTTCTTTCAAGAAGCCATTAGAAAATTGTCCGGCTGCGGGGACTGTGCGAGGGGATATATACTACCATCTGTWCTTATTGGTGGCACAGCCACTGTTTCAACCTTTCCTACACTTAAATTACCCTTGCCTCACGATTGTGTCTGAAGCTGGGCTTGCAGCACAACTATCCTCGCCATAAGGCAATCGTTCTCCTGTATATTATGAGTACAGCGACTGCAATTAGAAGGCATGATGTTAATGTTACTACTTAGCTTCAGCTGGTGGAGGTCCTGACGAACCACGTCCAGATAAAGCGTCCGGGGTGAAAAAGTTGAATGAAAAAAGTTGAGCGAGGGAAAAAATACAAATTTAAAACATAATTAAAAAGTAAACACTGTAAAGTTGGCAGGTAGCAAAGTAAGGTTAGCAACAAACCACACAGCAGCACGTAAACAAGTCTACAAGTTGTGAACGGAAATGACGTCAAACAAAAATTGAAGTGTTGTTGTGCAGAGTGTCTCTGTTTTAAAATTTCTGCTCAACTGAGGGACCTTACAGATATGTGTATGTGTGGGGTACAGAGATGAGGTAGTCATTCAAAAATAATGTTAACCACTATTATTGAACACATAGTGACTTGTTAGTAGCCTAACAAACTTGCTGACTGCCTTGAAGCCTTAGGAAGTTCCTAAGGCTTCCACTAGATGTCAACAGTCTTTAGAACCTTGTTTCAGGCTTCTACTGTGAAGRATGAGGGAATGAGAGCTGTTTCAACCAGGTGTCTGGCAGAGTGCCATGAGCTCACTCAGGCGCGCCCCCGTGAGACGTAGCTGCGTTCCTTTACCTTTCTAAACATAGACACTGTAAATTGGATAGGCAAACCTACAAACCTCAGATTTACCACTTCCTGGTTGGATTTTTTCTCAGGTTTTTGCCTGCCATATGAGTTCTGTTATACTCACAGACATCATTCAAACAGTTTTCGAAACTTCRGAGTGTTTTCTATCCAAATCCACTATGCATATCTTAGCTTCTGGGCCTGAGTATCAGGCAGTTTACTCTGGGCACCTTATTCATCCAAGCTACTTAATACTGCCCCCAGCCATAAGAAGTTAATTCTTTGGCGAAAGCTAGTGAGGCTTGAACGGACCGGGTTATTTGTTGTGAAGATAGCCACAATAAGGATTAGCCACACTCGTGGCATTTGCGGTTCCCCCTCAAAATGAAAGTCTCTCTTTGAAAGTGACGCAGAAGGTTACAATTGGTGTAATCATGCCATATATAGGATTGCGGTCCAAACACTTAAAAGACACACCCTCGTCCACTTACCCTCGCCTTATGCCCTTCGGGGAATCCCCGTCGCCATCTTGGAGGGTGGTCCAAATAATTAGCCAAGCAAAGGAAGTTTGCAACGTAAGCCCCTCAGCCCTCGTTTTTTTWGTTGGCTTTGCGAGTGTACAATTATGTTCACTCCGGGGGCCTGAAACTCCCCATAATTCAATTCGTGATGATTGTACATCCGCTAAGAAAAGTCTCCGACAACTTGAAAACAACATCAATGGAGAAGTCCCATGATTTTGACTGGCTCAGAAAAAGTAGTCTCATCTCCTCTGGGCACCTTCCACTCTAKATATGATAGTACAGAGATTGAAATTCACAGCTTGTACCACTTCTCGTCCAATCAGCATCCAGGATCCAAAACAACCAGTTTTATGAAGCATAATAACTATTTGGTCTATGACGTGTATAAATAGGAATCATATGATATATTGAACATTCTGGACTATGCTGTCTATCATAGACTACAGTGATATTTTCTATTTGATTTAAAATGTGAGTTGTGATATCACAAGAACCTACCATTATTACCCTTCCCTTCCTCTGTCCAGCTCCATTATTACCCCATTATTACCCCTTCATCCTCTGTCCAGCCCCATTATTACCAAAAACTGCAAAGCTCAAAGGAATGTTTTTCTAGAAATCAAATAGGGCAAGCCAACTGACCATCCACATCTCTCAAGACAACTGGAGCACATGGCCAGCCACTCTTAAATAGCAGCTGGGCCAGTACAGGTGAAACACCTTCCCACTAAAGAGGTGGAAATTAGCACAGGTGTAACACATCCTGACTAATGAGGTGACACATGTCTGTGCACCCTACGTGCTAAAGTGCTATAGGTGCTAAAGTCCAACCTCAAAACATAAATGTAAAAATCGAAGTCTGTAACACTTCCTAGCTGAAGAGTTAAAATGTAAAACATTTTTATGTTGTCAGTTGATAAACGACATCAAAACACCAGTTAAATCAGTATTGTGTCCTAGGCTACTTATTTAATCTGCCCACTGTGTTCCGAATGAATGCACTKTGAATGCATAAAGAATGGTCTAGGTAATCTCTGGGTGGACTGATTTAATAATGATATGGTGTCATGTGACGCCTCTGGAAAAACTATCGCTGCTGAACTTCATGGAATCAACATGGCCTGCGTTATCTGAATTGCTAAATGTACAATTTATATGAGATGGAGTTGTTTTTATACAACCAAACACCACATGATATGTATACAGGTCACAAAATATACAGTCAGCTCGACTTCCACTCCGCTTGTGACAGGGTTCCGTTTGTGTCTCGATAAATCTAAGGAGCAGTAGGCCTGAACAGTGACCATTCACTCAAGCAAATGTCAGCGTCTGTGACAGGCAGCAGCGATGTACTGTGACTGTATGCGTCCGGTATAGTGGGAGTGTAGTGCATTCATTCTTAGCCTCTGGTTATAGCCTACTCCACTGCCTATTCGGCGCTCTTCGTTGACCGTAACACAACACCGTCCGTTTCCTCCACCGTTTTATCTCGTTTTAGGGGATGCACCTGATATACGTTCTGGGCCAAGAAGCGTTGTAATCAATGTGTCCATCAATATGCTACACATCCCATTGCACCTCACTCCATGGCACGGTTCTTAACTGTGCACAAACAACTCCATCACACTACTCTAATGGATAGTTATTAACGGATGTTGATGATTAGTAGGCTATGACAATTACAACTATAATGTACAATTAATATTGTAAACCGGGGAGTTTGGGTCCTGGATGCTGATTGGCTTTCGGCTGAAAGCCGTGGTATATCAGACAATATACCAGGGGTATGATGCAAACTACTTGTTTACTGTTATAATTATGTTAGTAACTAGTTTATAATAGCAATGAGGCACCTCGGGGGTTTGTAGTATATGGCCAATATACCACGGCACTCTGCTACACATTGTGCATAAGAACAGCCCTCAGCAGTGTAATATTGGCCATATACCACAACCTTAGGCCTTATTGCCTAATTATTTATTGACGGCACGAACAATAATGGGCAAATAATACTACTAATATTTCTAATTATTATTTTTATTTGGGCGTCTTTTAGTCAGTGTAAAAGGACATTTGTATGTGGCCTGGACGTTTTGGGGCATTAGAATCTTCTTCAGTTGTCTTGAATATAATGTTGTACTACTTCCTTGTCAACAGAAGTACTATCTATGCGACTTTATAGACCAAAAAATATAGGAACAACGAGTGAAACTAAACCAAACGGTTGTAATTACATCGGTGTGCCTTGTGCTATTCAGCTGACTCCGATGACTGCTGAGTAGGCTGTCAGCATGCATAAACATGAGCTTAGTATCAAAACACTGAATACATTTGATAGGTGTAGGTAGGCTTAGCTATAGGTCATGTAACATCCTCAAAGTCATCTGTATCACACAATCAAATGAAAGGCTGCACCTTTAAATAACTTCCGTCAAGATTTCAGTGATGATGGTAAAAATGTTTTAAATTACTTTACAGGTAATATATCGCCTTTGATCCGTTAATAGCTGCATATTATTGAATGTGGCTTTATTGGCAGTCTACTATCGATTAGATCATGTCCAGCAGCTGATAAGGTATACGGTTATTGATTACTGTCAAGGGTACGGTCATAGTGATCACAAATAGTATTACCTTTCAGCCACAATAACGTTTAGTCTACTGCCGAAACGAACCATCTATGAACCAATTACCAGAGCCTTATACAGGCCTAGAAATAAATATTTCTAATCCGTATCCTTCATTAACTTGTAATTAAAATCTAGCTATGGGTATTATGTCAACATGTCCGCAAAGGTATTAATTTAACATGTTTCTTGGTTAGGAGACTAGCCCATTCGTAAAACAATAGCCTACATTCGTGGAATTGTATAATTAAAAAAGTATATCTAAATGTTTTTTAGAAAACAACAGCATTGAATATAACATTTGGTCCTTAGTTTGTTATTCATAATTTGCTAAAATCTAAATTTACCTGGAAAACATTATCAGATTAAATCACAAAGAATGTAAACCAATGACAAAAATCACAGCCCAAAATCTTGACAAGCAACACAATGAATAAATAACATTATGAGGCGAATTATATTGTCTAGAATTACATTTCAATTTAATACAATCTTGCATTTAAATACCTATCTGACATATACTATATATAGTCATATTTGACAATTATTTATAGAACAATGCAAATGTAAATCAGTCCTACATATGCGTAATTTGACGCATGGGCATGAACTGAAGACTTATTAGTACAGAATAATCACATATTCCAATGATTTCTAGTTTAAAGATCAGGCGAAATCCATAGATAAAGTGTAAGGGCCCACACAATGTGTTACCTGGTGTATTGTCTAACAGCAGGCTACTCCAGTGCTTGGGTGAGAGAGGTCTCCATTTGCGTAGTCTCACTTTGTATACACTGTTATACAATATTGTAAACGGGGTGCATTGAGAAAAACCGTGCAAAAATATTACATTGCGTAAAGCATGCATTGGGCTCGGTGAAAGATTTGCCCGGAAGTTTTTCACGCACATCTCAAGTTAAAATTCAGCCTTGAACTGAATAGGCAGTATGACTGCTTAGAGGACTTATTGTTATTGGTTTTCGCATTGATTTAGGACTTATTAATTGATATATTTGAGGTAAGCTCAAGTGACCTATTCTGCTTTGTGTCTACTGGACACTTGTTTAYATGTCGAAAACATTGCACAAGTCCATTGGTATATTGTTCTAAGAATGAAACAGCATGACTATACTTCTACAATTACATGTACTGCAAGGATGTTATCTGCACCGAAACCTAAAGTCAGCAGCAATTGTTACAGTCAATAGAATACCACTGATATAACCAAAGAGAAAATTGGATATAACCACAGAAATTACACCTGCAACGTCTTTAGCTCCTTTGTAAAAATCGACAGTGAAGTGTGAAAGACAGAGAGAGAGCGAGAGAGAAACTGTGGAATGCAGTGCAAAAAYCCTCTATTGTTTAGTTTGTTTCCATTGCAGTTTGGAGTCATGTTCCCATAAACTGTCTTTCCAGCATTAAATCAACACATTGCATTGCATTTATAACCAAATGTTCTGTTTCGCCCAGCTAATGCCGACAGAGTTTTGTAACATCTTATGCCCAAAAAATTAACAACCTTTCCGCCCCTCTTTAGGCACACATGCTGCACTCATACCAAGCTAGTTAACATTCGGATTTTAGCTGTTGGAGAAAGCGAGAGAAAGTCAAGAGCAGAACCGTRCACTTCCCCGGAATTAAAATATTTGGTTTGTGAGAAACACACACCCAAACACAGACGGCTATTATGGGGCATGGTTGTTTTGAGTATCCATTAAAATGTTTGCTAATTCTAAAGAGAGAGGACTGAATACTATAACTTTTTGGTCCATGAGCCAACAAGGTGTGATGCTTACCACTCAACAAAAACCCTTGGTTATACACACATTTTTACGAATGCCTATATAAATGCACACTTTGAGTAGCATCTTGCTTATATCTGAATTCACATTTATTTATTTTTAMATTTATTTAACTAGGCAAGTCAGTTAAGAACAAATTCTTCTTTACAATGACGGTCAAGGAACAGTGCCTTGTTCAGGGGCAGAACGACATGTTTACCTTTTCAGCTCTGTGATTCGATCTAGCAATATTTCGGTTACCTGCCCAACGCTCTAACCACTAGCGCTACCTGCCGCCCAACATAGTCCGACACAGCAGTTTTTTTATTGTGAATATCACATTCGAAACACGGAATTGGGTCGATGCATCTCAAATGTATTATCCAGCAAGGTATCCATAGGGCGCATAGAAGGGGTCTAMTTTGAACAGAGAGATGAAACTATCTAAGGACAAAAAAATGAAGACCGACAATTCCTGAAAAAGGGAATATGTCAATGTTGTTTTTAGAAATATTCAACAAGACTTTGAAAGTAGAAGAGATTGGTTGATGGGAGGTGGTGGCTTAAAGCTATTCAAACAAAGTGCCACCTTTCAACACATGTTTCTAGTTTTGTGTTTGTCTCTGTGAACACCGCACGGTGGTTCTCATCTGCGGGAGGAAAGATTAAGTGTCATCACTTGAACATCAAGCTCCGTTATGGTCTACGTCATTTCGGTCAGCTTTTTTGATAATAGTCATTGCACTTTTTAGTCCTGTTTTTTAAATAATTCCACATAGACTGACAGTCAGGTTCATGCTTTCATTGTTTTCCATAGACATATGACATCAATTCATATCTCTACACCGCACCAAGAGCCATGCTATATGGGGCAGAACCGTGAGAGGAGTGTTCCCTTTTTTTCTCTTTGGACTCACGACCACACAAACAAAATAACAAGACATTGTAGGCCCTAGACCACATTGCAGTCCATGTCTGCAGTTAACGGGCACGATGGACAATGTCCAACATGTATGTTGCAAAAGTGTTGCACTTGTTTTGCAGTTATGATTGATTTGAGGAGAGATTTCATCATCATTAGCCTATATTGGAAGGGGGGGGGTTCACACGCAACCACAGTAAAAGCCGTATTAGGCCTAAGCCTAACCTATCAAGCACATTTCTCGGTAAAAGTGTAGCAAGCATGGGAACCGGGGTTCTGAACCTTTAAGGCTGCGTTTAGACAGGCAGCCCAATTATGTTTTTTATTCTCTCACTAATTGGCATTTTTCACAATCAGATTAGCTCCGAGTGGTACAGTGGTCTAAGACATTGCGTCTCACTACAGAGGCGTCACTGCAGTACCTGGTTCGAATCCATGCTGCATCACATCCGGCCGTGATTGGGAATCCTATAGGGCGGTGCACAATTGGCCCACCGTCCCCCGGGATAGGCCGTAATTGTGAATAGGAATTTGTTCTTAATTGGCTTGCCTAGTTAAATAAAAGATGTGATTGGTCAAAAGACCAATTAGTGTGAAAAATATCAGAATTGGGTTGTCTGYGTACCCATAGATCTTAAAACACGAACCCAACAACGGAAGCAAAACGGACTAAATAGTCAAATAGGCTTTTACGTTTTCAAATACTTTGTAGGCTACATTGACAATTTTTCAGGTCACATTACATTTCGAGAAATGATATAGACCCAGGTCTTGGCCTATTGCAAGAAAAATAGAAAACAACCAGGTGTCATATTGCGCTGCCTTTTCATCCGGTTTATAGGCTATAGGTATAGCCTGCTTGATATACTAACCATAACTCAGAGGCATAACACATGTCTCTTTTCAGGCTAGACATTCTGTTGCCTTTCCGAAATAATGAATCAACGTAAATCAAGGGCTCCTCCTATTCTTCACGCACCTGTTCACATTAAGGTCAACAATAGTTTTAAATGTGACTTCTAAAGCATTTAGCAAAACGTCGCAGGTGGTGTTTCCATCATATGACATTTTTCTTAATGGACAACTGTGATATGCAAAAACGGACTCGACAAAAATGCATTGCCATGTTTCAAAGAAAAAGCTGAAATATTATAAATTAAACAAGTTCTCCTGTTTCTTCGTTTTAATTGTAAAGGGTATATAAAACTATAGTGGGATCGATTTGTTTATGTTTTTTTATTAATCGCAGTTTACATGCAGTCTCTCTCCAAATGATTTCAAAATACAAATAATAAAAGATAATAATCGTTAACATACGGCTCTCATGATAGTAAAACACTTATCGATGATAACCCAAAACAAAATCAAACTGAATGGGGCTCTCTTGGAAAACCTATGTGTAAACGAAAGGTCACGTGGTATACCTGACTTGGAGTTTATGCATCTGTTGATATGTATCCCTTAAAATAATAACGATAATAGTAACAAGAATTAAAACATTTTATTGTTATTGTTTTCAACAGTATGACATGTTATTACATCCCGGTAAAATACCTTTCAGTCCAGCCTGTTCAGCTAAACGCCTACCATCTCACCTCTCACGGCGTGTGCCACATTTTTCCGACTCTGTTCTTTCCTTTTGCCTCAAGTGCCTGAAGCTTTTCTCAAACATCCATGTGCACTCAGAAAGGTCTTTCCCAACAGGGTCTCGTGTTTAAGAGCCGAGGTCGACCAGGTTGGACGACATAGGGTTCAGTATAGTGTCGTGCAAAGAGTGATGATGGTGCACAGAGTCAAGGCTGGACACGAGGATGGCGCTAGGCCCGGGTGGAGGCGCGAGGCCGTGCATCTGCAGCCCGGAGTTTGAAGCGAGGAGCATTGCCGGGCTCGACGAAGTGTGATCCGGAGTCCCTGAAGGCGTTTTGTCGTCGTCTGAGCTCCCCAAAAGTGTTTTATTTCCATTCATGGAAGAAGTCAATGGGTTGTGGCTGTTGGTGTTGGAGTTTTCGTTGTTTTCCCTGTAGAAAGGAAAGATAATAATATAGTAAAGTATAACGTAGCCTACATCATTCCACATTGTCATGTAGCCTTTACAAAAATGCATTCGCTTGCAAACGACACATAGGCCTATAGGCTCATCATAATTATCCTGAGCTGTTAGATTAAAAATGTAGTATTAGTGCAGTTTTTAATTTACACGTTTCAGGCCTGTAGACTAAAATGAACTGGTAAATGAGAAGTGTAGGTTCTGTCGTCGCTGTCATTGGCCTATGTTGTATTTTGTATAAAAAGTTGTAGCAGCCTATGTAGCTATTAAAATAACAATGTGTGAAACTCACGAGTCAAAGCCTATTTGAATCTAGGATCAGTGTTCGATTTTCTTGCATCATCTAGTCTCATTGTGCAGATCTTGTTTGTAATAAAAACTGGACTATGTCATTTTTAATAGACACATATGGGCAACTATATGCACTTGTCACAAGCGCGTGAAGTCCGCATGACACTTATTTTGGAATTTGTGAATGCAATGGACACACACACAACACACACACACACACACACCACACACACACACACACACACACACACACACACACACACACACACACATATACCCACTCATACACACTCAAACCCCACACTAGGTAATTGATTTTATATTTATAACTTAACTGTTATTATATAATTATATAATTACACTCTGAATTGCATTTTGCCGTTTCTAAACACATTTGATCAAACAACACGTACCCTATAATGAGGACGAATAGACACATTTGTCATTACCGTATTCCATCAAGTCAACGTTAGGAAAAAAATGTTGAGCCATTTGAATGATATCTAAACTGGTCTATATGGTTAGTTTGGGCTTATATGGGTATGAAGGCATAAGGTCAAACCTCAACTGTGTATACACAAGCTGGCGTTAATGACAGACCTAATTATTGCTAAAAGTGTATTAGGCATACATTCACAGTCGCAGCGCAATGACTCATGGTTTTAAAGTGGAAAGGCATGATTTACGCAGTGGTATCAGCTTGAATTAGTCACCAGCGGGTGAAAGAAGACACCCTCTGAGTGAACACCTGACTAAAGACCTTAAAGGTCCTCTTTACAGTAGGCCTATAATTTCGAAACTTTGAAATGTACAAACAGCTCAGTAAGCATTTGCAAAATAACTACCACCCACTAACAGAATATCAACATCTTGACATTCAAGGAACTTTTTTTGGTGTGCGAAATAGTTAAACCAGGCCTAAATGTACATATGTTCAAGTCCTCAGGTCTATATCTTTAAGGATGATTCCTTAAGTTTTCTTTAAAATTCATCCAGTGTTCATATTTCTAAGCATGCGTCAATTAGTCATATGGATAGGTTAAATGGTAAATAATAGCATGATATTAGTTTGCTTGTGTTTATTACATTTATAATTATTATTAATGATCGCTTATAATAAAATATTATATCATTTAGAATACCCTGATATGAAATGAGAGGATAGTATGTATGAGTCGGTTTCTCCTAACAGATAATCCAAGGTAAAGCCAACGTCCAGACTTTTACGCACACATAAACATTGAAACAAATGTACCAATAGGACAAAGACAAAGTAAACATTTACTTACTCGTACCTTTCCTTAGCTTCTGCCGCGCGGTCTCTTTGCCGTCTGTTTTTGAACCAGTTACTGACTTGTGTGGTTGTCAACCCTGTGCCCTCGGCGAGCTCCCTCTTCTCYCGCGGGGAAGGGTAGGGGTTATGCGTGTACCATTCTCTGAGTACGTTCCTGCTCTTCTCTTTGAAACAGTAACTTGTCTCCTCGCCGTCCCAGATAGACCGAGGCAGGGGGAACTTTCTGCGGACACGGTACTTTCCCACAGCCCCGAGAGGGCGGCCTCGGAGYTTCTCCGCCTCGATATAGTGTGCTTTGAGCCAAAGCTGTTGCAGCTTCGGGTGATTGTGAGGGGAAAATTGGTGGCTCTCAAGGATCTTATAAAGCTCTCTGAAATTTCCTCTGTGAAAGGCGACCACAGCTTTAGCTTTGAGAACACTTTCATTTTTGTGGAGGTGCTCACACGCGGGTAAAGACCACAAAAAGCGCCCGAGCCGTTCGATGTTTCCACCCTGTTGGAGGACCTCGCAGACGCACGCAACTTGCTCTTGCGTAAAGCCAAAAGTTGGAAGCATAGACATAGTTGCTAGTTAATAAACAGGTATATTTTTGCTCTACTTCCACGTCCTCTGTTATGGCTAAGACATTAATGCAAGTAACCTACACTGTAAGTCCACGAACAACCATGAAGTTCTCCAAAAGTAGGCTCTATCAAAATATAAAATCCAATCGAAATGTAAAAACTAAAGTCCCGTTCATGAATGGCAACACAACATGCACAGCAATCCCACCAAGTATACTGAGAGACAGTGTTTACTCCTTCCACAGTCGTTGTCCACCTTTTCTATGTCGTTTCAACATTACCTACTCCTGAAGACCAGGCTCGCTCGCTTGATTTAATAATATTATTCTAAGATGGAAAGAAAAGCGATTATGTGAACTGTGATTGGTTGGTTATCTGACCCGTGGATGGCGAGGAAAAGACAATAGTTTTTGTCAAATGATTTTGTCATGGTTACGCTGTCATCGAAAGTAACCAGATATGCTTTGAGGTGGCTACCTGGTCCCACTGACTGATTGTCCCCTTCTATCCAAGCTCGCCTACCAATAGAAATATTGGCCAGATTTTTCCTGTAAATATTTTTTGTTTCTCCCAATTTTTGACAGACATTCGAGGCAGCCAAAGAGTGCGAAGCTGTGAAGCAGTGATCCCTTTTTTCTGGGGAGGATGGCGCCAAAGCGCGTAGCAAATGTATACACAGCCTCCACTATTCCTGCTTATTAATGATGTGCCATCTAATGTTCACATTGTAATACGGAATTTTATGTAGGCCTACACCACGCATCTGGCACATCATGATATAGATATCATACTTAAACTACAGGCTAGGCGTGAATAAACATTGCTGGGGGAACAACACAAATTGTTACCCGAAATATGTGGTATAATTTGACCTGTTTCGACACAGTGACAAAAGTCTATAGATACAGTATTTCCCCAAGTTGAAAAACTGGGGCAAACTGGGGCCACTGTTGACGTGTTCCAAAAATGGGAGACAGTTGAATTAATTAGATTTCTACCCMAAAAAATGGTCATAGAAAATTTCCTAGATTTGAAGACAGTTCCTCACCTTCCAATCGTGGTTTAACCCCTGCTAGATCATGTGCCCATTGACAACATCTGGTGTAATTAACCATGCATTATTTAATACACATGAGGATATGACAAAATACCAAGGCAGGCAGGCATCCTGTGGGCACACCACCAGGAACTGTACACTGTGGAATACTGTTGCATTAGGGCAAACGCACMAGGTGTCTGAATAATAAAACAAACGGTTGAGAGAGGTGTTTTCTGCAAAGACTGGTCTGGGAGAGAGGGGAGGGGACAGCTCGCGCTCTCTAAGGCTTTCTGATGGGAACGAAAGGTTGAGCTTGATACCGGTAAGACAAATTAACTTCTTGTTTGGAGATAGTATTTAAGAAATATATGTTAATAGTTCATAAATATAGATCTTCTCATGACGTCTTATATCTCCCGATAAAAATAATTGTTCTGAGTGAGAGTGCCTAGGCTACCTGTTGTGGATRTGTTATTATCTATTGCCTGGTGGAGTGGAGAATTGACCAGCTGATAGATTTCTATTGCATCACAGGGGGACCTCTTCATTAGGTCAATTTACGCTCACCAGTATCATATCACACTAGGCCAGGTCTCTTTCCATCCACAGATATTAAAAGCGTCTGAATTATGTGCTTTCTGTAAAATAGAGCGCAAAAAACCTGCTTCAGCTTTCATCCGAAGAGCTTTGTAATTTTGCTGCTAACTTAAGAAGCACCTCAGACCACAAGAAAGCTCAGCAAAATTATATTTTGTGTGAAATTATAGAATCCCTAACGCTTGTCGTAAAAAAACGAAAGGGTTGTAAAAATAGCAAGATATGAAAACGTGTTCTGCTCTGTGTTGTTTTGCCTTCAATGAAAATGGACCTCGGTTGCCTTGCCTCTTCCAGGCGAGGGTGTAGCCAGCCCAAGCGTCTCCACAAATCTCAAGCCAAAGTGTAGGCTACTCGTCTAGTCAACACTCAATGTTAGTACATTTGAATATAGAAATATTGCAATTATTGTCAACCATGAATATAGGTTCATTTTCATCGGTTATATTATTTTAAGATTTAAATATATATTGCCATTCGGCCAGTACTTTGAATTAGGCAAAGCACGCAATGCAAATTTGAAAGACAAAATTATTAGGCTATACTGGCTCAAAAAGCTCAACAACAATATTTATGGTCATATTTAGGCTATAGTCCTATGTCTCTATTTCTCTTTAATATTGTAGTTTAGTTTAACTCTAGCTTAATTCAGACCACTGTGTTTTAAATCAGACCCAGTAAACGAAGCCACTTAATAGCAAGAAAACCAGTTTTTAGTGAAAGGACCGTGGGATGTCTCATATGCACTTGTAGGTTAAAATGCATCCATACCGTAGCCATAAATTACATCATTCATTTTAACATGCTTCTCAGTATTTTATATCATATGATGGCACATTTCGCCGAATGAAAACACACACTAASTAATTTCCCTTGTATCATCCAGATTAATCATCTTGAAAGAAAACCCTTATCCGTTTCCATGTTATGTTTTCACTCGCGGAAGGAACAGAGTTTAATAAATTCGCCTGAAGCAAAGTTTGCAAAGTGGTATTTAGGCATTAGCTTGACTGATGCTAATCATCAGGGGACAAGGCTGCTGAAATGGATATTCATAGAGGTATACAAATTCCCAATGTAATGATATTAGACTGAGCATTGGTTATTTACACCTCTGAGTAGTTTGTTCGTCTTCATCCACTTACAAATGTATTATCACATAGGGAAATGTAATAATAATACCAATACTAATAATACTACTACTACCACTACTACTTATAATAATATTAATAATAATAGTAGGATACATCTATGCGTAATTAATAAAAAAATATTTGTGGCACTCAATATAAATAGAAGGCCACACGATGCAATTATGTTTAATAAATGTTTAATAACATACAAAAAATAACCAGTGCATAATAGGCTATAATTTCCAATTGAGTATAATYTCAATCAATGACACGAAATAGTGCTTCAAGACATATCTAAAGGAGATGTTGAAGAAACGTTTTCATGGTACAAAAGCAACGAGCACACATGTTTAAAATGAGCACTCAAACATTGTTTGACAGACCAGCCACTACCGGCATAAAGCTCCCAGATCGTTTATGATAACTTTTAGGATGAGCGGGACAACAGTCGTCTGCCCCACTATTTCCCACACCCTGTATGATAAATGCTTATGAATAGGATATTTGTCTATTGAGAAAATGTACGAACCTGGCTATAGGCCACATAAACGTTAGGGCTATACAGGTCTAGACCCATTGCTCTAGCATAAAATTATATTTAATGAAATTCATTTGAAATTCTGTTTTGAGATGGGCCTTTATGTAGGTCTATGTGAAAAAAAGAGTTTAAGCTATTAGGAACTGCCATGAACAGAAAACGCTAAGAGCCAACCTGGCGTACACATAAATCAGGCCTACAATTACAGAATAGGCCTATATTGTTCCAACTCCTTGTCAATAGCAATGCAATGCCCTATACAGGTGTAGTGCTCCTTGCGGTTAAAGGTGCGCCTATTCGTTTATTCCTTGCAGGCGGAAAGTGCCCGCTGGGCCACTGCGCAGTCACAAGTGCTGATCAAAGCCTCTGCTGCAGGCCGAAGGAGCCTGGCAGTGACAGGCCGAATCAAGGTACCGGTCTCGCCTTGACAATGTTTGTAAACCTCTTGTTTCCACGGATCAGTTTGATCAGAGCTTTKCTGGGCAAGCGTGGCTGGTCTGAGCGGTGATTATTACAATGCTGATGAATGGGGATCGCGTTTCTTCTAATAGTCACCCCCTATTTTCACAACCTCCCACCGCTAACCCGAGAGCTCTCTGCCACGACCTCCACTAATTGGACTGATTATTGCAATATGTTTTTTGGGGAGCGCAGGGTGGCKGCGGGACGTGGCTTTTCCGTGGCCTACCCCGAGACAGGCCCGAMGTGGGTYGATGAGTTACATTCGTTCAGACATGTCATGTTGGGCAGACAGAGAGAACGAATTAAATCCAGGCGATTGGTGTCTCTACTGTTTAAGGACATAAGAATGAGGGCCTAGGCAATAATTCAATGTTTATATCTACCTTGTTACCCAATAGGCCTACACAGGAAGGAGTACTGGAAGGACYGATGAGATCTTGTCTTAATGTACAGACAGAATAGGCGTTGGCCTAAAAGGTTCACGCAGTGGATGATAGGCTATCACTAACACGGGTCTAGCTGGTTTTTAGAGCTGTTTTCAAATTAGACCTATACTAAGGAATACGCCATGTTATTCTGTTCTCATTAAGAAACTAATCGAACTATTGACACTATGAGAATATATGTAGCGCAAGGTTTTCTCTGATTTACAGAATTACGCATGCACTTTCTCTTGGGCATCGGACATAAATCTCAGATCACAGATGAGATGTGCGCCCAAGGCAGGTGTGAGCGAACAGTGGAAGCAACAAGTGTCTTTCTTCAGCCTCTCCACGGGGGCTAGAGTGTGGGCCCTGGGCCGCTACTTAGACTAATTCATTCATTCAATCAATCATTTGATTTGATTCCTGCTTATTTTCAGTGCTTGCTCGGTTACTTCACCAGTACACTGAGTCTATTATGCATTTCCCCCTCACATGCTTAGCACGCACTATACTTTGAAGTGGAGTGCTACCCCAGCTCTCCCGATACTTCACGCTTGGCAACATTTACTGTCCCAGGAGACCCAGGCTGCGCGTGACATGTCATGGACCTCTCTCTTGTCAGGGCGATAGGCGACGTGCGCAGTTTTGGAAACAAATTTAGCCCCCTTAACTCTTGTGACATACAAGGACAAAATATAGCCTATGTTATGGATAATGAAATGTCTAATGATGTTTTAGACTATACCAGAGCCTCTGAAAGTGTGATATTATTATTATTTTGTATTATTTCAGGTCAGCGTCTGCGTAAATTACATTTAAAAAATCCGTTTTCACAAACAACCACAGTCTGAACCGCGTGCGTGACTGTTATGCCAGGAAGATGGCCTTTGAAGAGAGGAGAGCACCCGCGGTCTGCATTTTTCCCTGCAGACCGGCCTACCCTGCAAAAAACAACAATGCGTTAAGTTGATTGATAAGGAAACAAACTATTGTCCACATTGATTCTCATAAGGACTAGGCTAGTCTATAAAAGTAATACTAACAATAAGTACAAATTAGGGGAAACATATAAACAATTAAAAAATAACCTTTTAGGGTAGGCCTACTGTAACTTGCTATAGGAACAAAGGATCAGCTATCAATGAATTACACACATATCTGATTATAAAGATCATGAAGAGGAAGATGAAACACATCCATTATTATTGTTATTTAGATTGATTGTTGTGCAGCATTAGGAATTCATTAGACAGTCCCTAGCAGTAGTACATTCAAATTGTAGCCTATTCAAGTGGAGTTTTTCTGCAGGTAGAACTATTGCTAATCACGTTCTGGTGATACTGTAGAAGACACCACTGAGCCAGCATGGCCCATAGAGGGCACATTAAACCTCATGATAACAGGCTCCAACACTGTAAACAATTTCTCAGACRCCAATGCATCGAGTTCAAAGGCAGATCAGCGAACTACATGGACAAAAAAAGTACTTAATTTACATTTTATTTTGGTCATTCCTTGTGGCAATAAACATTGTGATTTCATTGTCATCTTATTTGGTCTATTGACCTCTCACCCCCTTCATGGCATACTTGTTATTTTAGATGTGAGACTAATACTATATACAGTATAGATTATGATTCCTGACACACATATTCAATTCCCTGACATATTGGTAAATATACAAATGTTTATATTTCCACCTTTCAAGAAAACAAACCAATCAAATGTACAGTTTTTAGACTGAAAATGTCTGCTCCAGACTGCTCCCACTTCAGACTGCTCCCACTTCAGACTGCTCCCACTCAGACTGCTCCCACTTCAGACTGCTCTCACTCAGACTCTCCGGCAACTCAGACTGCTCCCACTCAGACGCTCCACTTCAGACTGCCTCCACTCAGACTGCTCCCACTTCAGACTGCTCTCACTCAGACTGCTCCCACTCAGACTGCTCCCACTTCAGACTGCTCCACTCAGACTGCTCACTACAGACTGCTCCCACTTCAGACTGCTCTCACTCAGACTGCTCCCACTTCAGACTGCCATCTCACTCAGACTGCTCCCACTTCAGACTGCTCTCACTCAGACTGGCTCCCACTTCAGACTGCTCTCATTTCAGACTGCTCCCACTTCAGATTGCTCTCACTCAGACTGCTCCCACTTCAGACTGCTCCACTTCAGACTGCTCTCACTCAGACGGCTCCCACTCAGACTGCTCCATTTCAGACTGCTCCACTTCAGACTGCTCCCACTCAGACTCCTCCTACTTCAGACTGCTCCCACTTCAGACTGCTCTCACTCAGACGGCTCCCCCTTCAGACTGCTCCCATTTCAGACTGCTCCACTTCAGACTGCTCCCACTCAGACTCCTCCTACTTCAGACTGCTCTCACTCAGACTGCTCCTGCTCAGACTGCTCTCACTCAGACTTCTCCTACTTCAGACTGCTCCCACTCAGACTCCTCCTACTTCAGACTGCTCTCACTCAGACTGCTCCCACTCAGACTCCTCCTACTTCAGACTGCTCTCACTCAGACTGCTCCTGCTCAGACTGCTCCCATGTATTCTAATCAGCATTATCAGCCAACTTTTCTTACAAAGCTGTACATTTATTTTTTCAGCGTTTCGCCAAAGACTGACTCAATTATTATTTGTAACGTCCTGACCAGAGTTATTATGTGTTTTGCTTGTTTAGTGTTGGTCAGGACGTGAGCTGGGTGGGAATTCTATGTTGTGTGTCTAGTTTGTCTGTTTCTGTGTCCAGCCTAATATGGTTCTCAATCAGAGGCAGCTGGTAATCGTTGTCCCTGATTGAGAATCATATATAGGAAGCTTGTTTGGTTTTGGGATTTTGTGGGTGATTGTTTCCTGTCTCTGTGTTTGTGTTCTGCACCAGATAGGACTGTCTCGGCTTTCACGTTTGTTATTTTGTTGTTTGTTAATGTTCACTGTTTATCGTCTGATTAAACATGTTGAACAATAACCGCGCTGCATTTTGGTCCTCTCCTTCTTTCCAGGAGGAAAGCCGTTACAGAATCACCCACCCAACCCGGACCAAGCAGCGTGGCAACGGGCAGCAGCAACAGCAGCAGCGGTACCAGGAGGAATGGTCATGGGAGGAAATCATGAACGGAAAAGGACCCTGGGCTAAGGTTGGAAAGGATCACCTCCCATGGGAACAGCTGGAGGCAACCGGAGAGAGGAACTGGCGTGATGAAGGTACACGGCTAGCACGGACACCCGAGAAGAAATCCCCAAAATTTCTTGGGGGGGGGGCTAAAGGGTAGTGTGGCAAAGGCAGGTAGGAAACCTGCGCCCACTTCCCATGCTTACCGTGGAGAGCGGGAGTACGGGCAGACACCGTGTTATGCGGAAGAGCGCACGGTGTCTCCTGTACGTGTGCATAGCCCGGTGCGGGTTATTCCACCTCCCCGCACGGGCCGGGCTAGAGTGAGCATTGAGCCAAGTGCCATGAAGCCGGCTCTACATATCTGGCCTCCAGTACGTCTCCTCGTGCCGGTGTACATGGCACCAGCCTTACGCATGGTGTCCCCGGTTCGCCTACACAGCCCAGTGCGGGTTATTCCACCTCCCCGCATTGGTCGGGCTACGGGGAGCATGCAACCAGGTAAGRTTCGGCAGGCTCAGTGCTCAAGGGAGCCAGTACGCCTGCACGGTCCGGTATATCYGRCGCCACCTTCCCGCCCCAGCCCAGTACCTCCAGTTCCAGCACCCCGCACTCGCCTTATGGTGCGTGGCCCCAGCCCAGTACCATCAGTGCCGACACCACGCACCAGGCTTCCAGTGCGTCTCCAGAGCCCTGTTCCTCCTCCACGCACTCTCCCTGTGGTGCGTGTCTCCAGCCCAGTGCCTCCAGTTCCGGCACCACGCATCAAGCCTCCTGTGCGTCTCCAGAGCCCTGTACGCACTGTTCCTTCTCCCCGCACTCGCCCTGAGGTGCGTGCCCTTAGTCCGGTACCACCAGTTCCGGCACCACGCACCAGGCCTATAGTGCGCTTTGTGAAACCAGTGTGCCCTGTTCCTGCTCCCCGCACTAGCCTTAAGGTGCGTGTTTCCAGTCCGGTACCACCAGTTCCGGCACCACGCACCAGGCCTACTGTGTGCCTCAGCAGGTCAGAGTCGGCCGTCTGCCCAACGCCGCCTGCACTGCTCGTCTGCCCAGCACCGTCTGTACTGCCTGCTTGCCTAACGCCGCCTGCACTGCGTGGCAGCTCGGAGCCTGAGTGGCAGCTCATGACTGTGAGGGCAGCTCATGACTGAGGGCCGCTCTCGGGGACTGTCAGCGGGGCCCGGACGTCTCCATAAGGGACGTGAGTTAGGCGGTGGGCACGAGCAGGTACGGAAACCCCTGCGGCCCACTTCCATGCTTACCGTGGAGAGCGGGAGTACGGGCAGCACACCGTGTTATGCGGAAGAGCGCACGGTGTCTCCTGTACGTGTGCATAGCCCGGTGCGGGTTATTCCACCTCCCCGCACGGGCCGGGCTAGAGTGAGCATTGAGCCAAGTGCCATGAAGCCGGCTCTACATATCTGGCCTCCAGTACGTCTCCTCGGCCGGTGTACATGGACCAGCCTTACGCATGGTGTCCCCGGTTCGCCTACACAGCCCAGTGCGGGTTATTCCACCTCCCCGCATTGGTCGGGCTACGGGGAGCATGCAACCAGGTAAGGTTGGCAGGCTCAGTGCTCAAGGGAGCCAGTACGCCTGCACGGTCCCGGTATCCGGCGCACC
>NW_019942826.1:239549-244894 GCF_002910315.2 Salvelinus sp. IW2-2015
GAAATTACATTTATTAGACATGATTTGGAAGAAACACACCAGGTCTATATAAGGTCCAACAGTTGACATGCATTCAGAGCAAAAACCAAGTCATGAGGTCAAAGAATTGTCCGTAGAGCTCCCAGCAATTGGTTGAGGCACCAGATCTGGGGAAGCTACCAAAACATCTGCAGCATTGAAAGCTCTCCAAAAACACAGTGGCCTTCATCATTCATAAATGGAGAAGTTGTGGATCACCAAGACTCTCCAAGAAGTGCCTCCTGAGCAACGGAGGGAGAAGGCCTTGGTCACGAGTGACCATGAACTCATGTCACTCTACAGAGCTCCAGATTCCTCTGTGGATGGAGAGAAACCTCCAAGAAAACTTTCCAGAAGGACAACCTCTCGTAGCACTCCACCCAATTAGGCCACTCCTCAGTTTCCAAAGACCCTTAAGCACACAGCCAAGACAACGGGACAAAAGTTTCTGAATGCCTGAGTGCCTAGCCAGAGCCCAACAAACTTGAACTCAATCGAACACATCTGGAGAGACCTGAAAATAGCGTGCCAGTACCTCCCCATCCAACCTGACAGAGCTTAGGGATCTGCAGAAGAAAAATGAGAGGACTCCCCAAATACAGTTTGCCAAGCTTCGCACATACCTAAGAATACTCTTACAGTAATATTTCCTTTTTTATAATTTGCCCCAAAATTCTAAAAAACCTCGTTGCTTAGTCATTGTGTTGTGTAGATGAGAAGTTTAAGATATGGAGGAAGTGCCTTATACGGAAGCGGTAGTGAGTATGCCTCCCTTTATCATGGGTTACGAATCCCTTTGGCCGTAGTCTAGGGGTGGTAACGAGTACCCGTAACATAAACTCATGCAATAATAGTAGCAAAATAAACAGTGAGAACAAAATAACCACAACAACTAAATGACGCAAACACTCTGTGTTTATTTTAAACACAACGTAAAATGGGGGAGCGGGAAAAGGGCTTGAGCTGGACCCAGGAAGAAATAATAAGCATTCAAAAAACACCAATAAGCAGTCTCCGCTCTCAACAAACGCTAGCTAACTAACCAAAATACAGAGGGTCGGTCCGCCCAGTTCTAACTATTGTATTTAACAATGTTACCTACGGGTAGTGTATGCCCATGGGACACCTTGTTCTTAGCGACCCCCTTCTCCACAATAAAAACAAACAGTCACCAGAACACAAAAAAACAAAAAAAAAAAAAAAAAATAAAAAAAAAAAAAAGAAAAAAAAAATATAAAAAAAAAAAAAAAAAAAAAAACAAAAAAAAAAAAAGAAAAAAAAAAAAAAAAAAAACAATTACAGTTCTACATTTACATTTACGCATTACAAAATACTCACAGGTTAATGAAAAGTGACATGTATTCAACACACAAGAGATCTGAAGAGAGATTGCATGACAGAGAGTTGACTCTAGAGAAAACAACTACAGAGGTTTTAAACCAAGGAAAGGGAATGTATTGGGTAAGAAAAGAGCAGATGTCTTCTGATTAGCGACTGATTGTGGACTGATTGGGAAGATGATTGTCACCTTGAGGGGAGAAGGAGAAAAAGAAACATACACACAGAATACCTGTATCCGTAACATCATGTATTGGAAGAAAAATCTCCTTTGTTACCTGCTCTGTGCAGCGACTTGAAAATTGTGATAGCCGTCTAAGTGCCAACACTCAAGCTAGCATCAAGAAATGTCACTTCCACGAAGAACAGTGAAATCCGACATATCATTACAAGGATAACAGTGGTTCAGTGGGACGCTGAGAAGGTGGGTCCATAATGCCAAGATGATCACAGCTCAGCTTGATGTAGGCAGACCAGAAGCAACTCCTCTGCTCGAGGCCTGAAATTTCTTGGGTATGGTATATATATTACCAAGCTTCATTTTCCTGACTGTTCCACCCATACCAAGCCTGTAGCTTGCACTCACCTGGTGGTCAAAGAAAGAGGAGAAGAGGAAAAGAAGCGCAACGGTGGGATTTCCGGAAGAGAACGATATTGGTTGGACTGAGGAGTGTGTGTTGCGATTCCAGAGCTGAGATGCTCTTCTGAACTGTGTCTCTGAACCTGAGGTCATTCATTCTCTTCACTGGAGCTTCTTGATGTGCGGGCTGGAACTGTAACAACTTTGATCAAAGCGTAACCCAAGGCAGCAAGAATACAGTATCAAGATGCACTGAGCCGTGACTCTCTTTCACAGTGATGTTCAGAGAGACCTTGAATGAGGGAGTCCTACAAGCACTTCTGTCTGAGGTCGTTTGGTACGGCGTGAACGATGATGTCCAGATGCCTTCCGTTGGCTCTTACCCCAGGAGATAATCCTTGACCATGCTAAGTGAAAGCCATATGTCCGCTTCAATATCGGACTGGAATGTTTAACTGAGATCCAAGCAATCCAGCTGTTCTGTGGGTCTGTTCCTTGTTCTGTCAAATCATTGGTCATTGGTGAAAGATATAGGCATTCAGACAATATCTTTACTTAAAATCAATCATTAAATATTCATGCAATGCAGCAGAAGTTGACCAACGGAACAGACACGCATGTTTCGAGTGAAGTTCTGCAAAATAGAAAAGGGTCGAGTTGTTTTATTTGGCTGCAGTCACATTCTTAGTTCGATGTCACTGCCTACGTCATTACCTTCTACTCATGAGACCAAACCCATGCCTACACAGCTATAAATTAAGAGTTTCAGTGTTATCTAAAGGCTCAGCAGTAAATGTCCACTCCCAAAGTTGATTTTAGTGAATGTCTGACTAGTCTCTTATCTCTTACACTCTCTCAGAGTTATTCTCAATGTCACACCATTTCTCAGACGTTTGCTTTATAAGAGGGCAGAGACTAAAAGACGTGGTGGAACATATTAAACCTTTAATAATGAAAGATATATTGTTAATCTGTAGTCTAGGACCCTATAAAGTATGGGAGGGGTCTTATAACCCTCCCCTTCTATTAATACAACATAAGCATATCAATATTATAATACAAGTCAAAACATTTGTACAGCCCCTTATCATGACCCCAAGGTGAACCCGACAGTTCCAACATCCAACAGCTGCATCTCCTGGTATTGCTAACTTGCCTGAACTGTCGGCATGAAGAACTTGAGACCTTCCAGCTGCAGACTCTGGTTATTTCCAACGGTTTATCCCTTTCATCTTCAATAAGAAATGGCCCTACAACAACCGATTGCTGTTTCTTCTAAAGTTGTTGTTGCTGAGAACTGTGGGCCACTTGATCCTAAGAGACAGAGTTCTGTAGCATGTCATTAAGGAAAGTCCTGACTGGACGGACCTCTAATGGCTCGGGACAGAACGGGCGGCTCAGATGGCGCTGGGCAGACGGATGGCTCAGATGGCGCTGGGCAGACGATGCTCAGATGCGCTGCGGACGGATGGCTCAGATGGCGCTGGGCAGACGGATGGCTCAGATGCGCTGGGCAGACGGATGGCTCAGAGCGCTGGGCAACGGATGGCTCAGATGGCTGGCACGGATGCTCAGATGCGCTGGCAGACGGATGGCTCAGATGGCGCTGGGCAGACGGATGCTCAGACGGCGCTGGGCAGACAGATGGCTCAGACGGCGCTGGGCAGACAGATGGCTCAGACGGCGCTGGCAGACGAGCATCACGGCGCTCAGACGTGCTGGCAGACGATCAGTCCGGAGCTGCCACTCAGTCCGGAGCTGCCACTCAGTCCGGAGCTGCCATTCAGTCCGGAGCTGCCATTAGTCCGGAGCTGCCCCTCTGTCCGGAGTTGCCCATCTGTCCTGAGCTACCTCTCTGTCCTGAGCTACCTCTCTGTCCTGAGCTACCTCCTAAATCATGTGGGGGCCTTGGGGAGGATTCTTAGGCCAAGGTCGTGGGCGAGGGTTGCCACTCAAAGGACGCTAAGGWKKGGGACAAAGACAGTGGTGGAGTGGTGTCCTCGTCCTGCGCCGGAGCCGCCACCGCGGACAGATGCCCACCCAGACCCTCCTCTTGAGTTGTAGGGGTGCGTTCGGAGTCGGCACCTCAGGAGGGGGGTACTGTAACGTCCTGACCAGAGTTATTATGTGTTTTGCTTGTTTAGTGTTGGTCAGGACGTGAGCTKGGTGGGAATTCTATGTTGTGTGTCTAGTTTGTCTGTTTCTGTGTCCAGCCTAATATGGTTCTCAATCAGAGGCAGCTGGTAATCGTTGTCCCTGATTGAGAATCAAATATAGGAGGCTTGTTTGGTGTTGGGATTTTGTGGGTGATTGTTTCCTGTCTCTGTGTTTGTGTTCTGCACCAGATAGGACTGTCTCGGCTTTCACGTTTGTTATTTTGTTGTTTGTTAATGTTCACTGTTTATCGTCTGATTAAACATGTTGAACAATAACCGCGCTGCATTTTGGTCCTCTCCTTCTTTCCAGGAGGAAAGCCGTTACATTATTTTAGTTATTTTAGTATTATTTTTGAATGATCGTTGAATTATTTAACCCTGATCCAAAACATCATCCGTTCAGATTCTCCAAACAATTAACAGGAGACACTGTTTGTACTCCAGCTACTTATTTTCGTGCATATTGCAACAAGCAACAGAAATGTGTCCATTGTACTCCTGAGTTGACTTTATTGTTCAATGAGCACTAGACTATACTGAACAAAAAAATAAATGCAACATGCATCAATTTCAAAGATTTTACTGAGGTGCAGTTCATACAAGGAAATCACTCAATTTAAATGAATTCATTAGGCCCTAATCTATGGATTTCACATAACTGGGCAGGGGTGCAGCCATGGGTGGGCCTGGGAGGGCATAGGCCCACCCACTTGGGAGCCAGTTCCACCCACTGGGGAGCCAGGCCCAGCCCATCATAATTAGTTTTTCCCCACAAAAGGACTTTATTGTCACGGCTGTTGAAAGGAGAGGACCAAGGTGCAGCGTTGTGAGCGTACATTTTCTTTTATTAGGGAAAAAGACGMCGAACAAAACAATAAACAATACCAAAACAAACCGTGAMGCTTAAGGCAATGTGCCATCAAACAAAGTTAACTTYCCACAAAGACAGGTGGAAAAAAGGGCTACCTAAGTATGGTTCTCAATCAGAGACAATGATAGACAGCTGCCTCTGATTGAGAACCACACCCGGCCAAACACAAAGAAATAGAAAACATAGAAATAAGTACGAGGGGTCCCCGCACCAGAGGCGCCACCAAAGTGGGGGAACCAGAGGCGGGGGGGGTTCTATGTCCCGCACCAGAGCCGCCATCGTAAAGGAAGCCCACCCGGACCCTCCCCTTTAGAGTCAGGTTTTGTGGCCGGAGTCCGCACCTTTGGGGGGGGGGGGGGGGGGGTACTGTCACGCCCTGGCA
>NW_019942826.1:248764-274950 GCF_002910315.2 Salvelinus sp. IW2-2015
CACCTATCCATCTTGAAGGCACTGTAAAGAACCCCTTCCTTATCACCCAGTGATTAATCTATTCTGAACACAAATAGAAAAGCAATATGTAAAGTGTTGGCCCCATTTTTTCATTAGCTGAAATAAAAGATCCCAGAAATGTTCCATACGCACAAAAAGCTTATCTCTCTCAAATTTTGTAAAAAAAATGGTTTACATCCCTGTTAGTGAGCATTTCTCCTTTGCCAAGAATATCCATCCACGTGACAGGTGTGCATATCAAGAAGCTGATTAAACAGCAGATCCATTACACAGGTGCACCTTGTGCTGGGGACAATAAATGTCCACTCTAAAATGTGTAGTTTTGTCACACAACCGTGCAACAGATGTCTCAAGTTTTGAGGGTGTGTTGCAATTGGCATGCTGTCTGCAGGAATGTCCAAAAGAGCTGTTGCCAGAGAATTGATGGTAATTTCTCTACTACACGCTGCCTCGTTTTAGAGACTTTGGCAGTACATCCAACTGACCCACAACCCAGACACGTGTAACCACACCAGCCAGGAACTCTATATCGGGTTCTCACCAGCGGGACTGTTTGAGGAGAGGGGATGGGGGGGTGCTGATGAGTATTTATTTATTTTTCAGTCCGGGGCCCGCAACGAGGGTGCCCAGTCCGGGGCCCTGCCAACAAGGGTGCCCAGTCCGGGCCGCTACGAGGGTCCCCGCACCAGAGGCGCCACCAAAGTGGGGGGAACCAGAGGCGGGGGGGTTCTATGTCCCGCACCAGGACCGCCATCGTAAAGGAAGCCACCCGGACCCTCCCCTTTAGAGTCAGTGGTGTGGCCGGAGTCCGCACTTTGGGGGGGGGGGGGGGGGGTACTGTCACGCCCTGGCCATAGAGAGGCTTTTTTCTCTATTTTGGTTAGGCCAGGGTGTGACTAGGGTGGGCATTCTAGTTTCTGGGCCCCGGACTGGGCACCCTTGTTGCAGGGCCCCGGACTGGGCACCCTCGTTGCGGGCCCCGGACTGAAAAATAAATAAATACTCATCAGCACCCCCCCATCCCCCTCCTCAAACAGTCCCGCTGGTGAAGAACCCGGATATAGAGTTCCTGGRCTGGTGTGGTTACACGTGGTCTGGGTTTGTGAGGTCAGTTGGATGTACTGCCRAAGTCTCTAAAACGAGGCAGCGTGTAGTAGAGAAATTACCATTCAATTCTCTGGCAACAGCTCTTTTGGACATTCCTGCAGACAGCATGCCAATTGCACACACCCTCAAAACTTGAGACATCTGTTGCACGGTTGTGTGACAAAACTACACATTTTAGAGTGGACATTTATTGTCCCCAGCACAAGGTGCACCTGTGTAATGATCRTGCTGTTTAATCAGCTTCTTGATATGCCACACCTGTCACGTGGATGGATATTCTTGGCAAAGGAGAAATGCTCACTAACAGGGATGTAAACMATTTTTTTTACAAMATTTGAGAGAGATAAGCTTTTTGTGCGTATGGAACATTTCTGGGATCTTTTATTTCAGCTAATGAAAAAATGGGGCCAACACTTTACATATTGCTTTTCTATTTGTGTTCAGAATAGATTAAATCACTGGGTGATAAGGAAGGGGTTCTTTACAGTGCCTTCAAGATGGATAGGTGTACCTGCTGAGCGGGACAGAAAAAGGCCTTTACCTGGGCGTCTAACAAGTATTGTAGTAGGGTCAGCTAAGAGGGCTTCTACCCCAGAGGGCTTCTACCCCAGAGGGCTTCTACTCCAGAGGGCTTCTACCCCAGAGGGCTTCTACCCCAGAGGGCTTCTACCCCAGAGATTGCTACCCCAGAGAGTTTCTACCCCAAGAAGGGGCACCTCTACTCCAGAGGGTTCTACCCCAGAGGTCTTCTACCCCAGAGAGTCTTTACCCCAGAGTTTTCTACCCCAGAGAGGGCTTTCTTACCCCAGAGGGCTTCTACCCCAGAGGGCTTCTACCCCAGAGGGTTTCTACCCCAAGACAGAGGTTTCTACCCCAGAGGCTTCTACCCCAGAGGGCTTTCTAACCCCAGAGGGCTTACCCAGAGAGTTTCTACCCCAGAGAGTTTCTACCCCAGGAGGCTTCTACCCCAAGGGACCTACTCCAGAGGGGTTCTACCCCAGAGGGCTTCTACCCCAGAGAGTTTTCTACCCCAAGAGTTTCTACCCCAGAGTTTCTACCCCAGAGGGCTTCTACCCCAGAGGGCTTCACCCCAGAGGCTTTCTACCCCAAGAGAGTTTCTACCAGGATTTCCCCCAGAGGGCTTTCTACCCCAGAGGGCTTCTACCCCAAGGAGGCTTCTACCCCAGAGAGAGTTCTACCCCAGAGAGTTTTACCCCCAGAGGGGGCTTCTACCCCAGAGAGGCTTTCTACCCCAGAGGGCTTCTACCCAAGAAAGAGTTTCTACCCCAGGAGGGGCTTCTACCCCAGAGGGCTTTCTACTCCAGAGAGGTTTCTACCCCAGAGAGTTTCTACCCCAGAGGGCTTCTACCCGCCAGAGGGCTTCTACCCAGAGGCTTCTACCCCAGAAGAGTTTCTACCCCAGAGGGCTTCTACCCCAGAGGGCTTCTACTCCAGAGAGTTTCTACTCCAGAGGAGTTTCTACCCAGAGGGGCTTTCTACTCCAGGGGCTTCTACCCAAAGAGTTCTACCCCAGAGGGCTTCTACTCCAGAGGCTTACTCCAGAGAGTTTCTACCCCAGAGGGCTTCTACTCCAGAAGGGGCTTCTACTCCAGAGGGCTTCTACTCCAGAGGGTCTTACCCCAGAGTTTCTACCCCAGAGGCTTCTTAACCCCAGAGGGCTTCTACTCCAGAGGCTTCTACTCCAGAAGGCTTCTACTCCAGAGAGTTTCTACCCCAGAGGCTTCTACTCCAGAGGGCTTCTACTCCAGAGGGCTTCTACCCCAGAGGGCTTCTACTCCAGAGAGTTCTACCCCAGAGGGCTTCTACTCCAGAGGGCTTCTACTCCAGAGGGCTTTCACCCCAGAGGGCTTCTACTCCAGAGGGCTTCTACTCCAGAGAGGCTTCTACTCCAGAGAGTTTTCTACCCCAGAGGGCTTTCTACTCCAGAGGGCTTCTACCCCAGAGGGCTTCTACCCCAGAGAGTTTTCTACCCCAGAGGGCTTCTACTCCAGAGAGTTTTCTACCCCAGAGGGGTTCTACTCCAAGAGAGTTCTTCACCCCAGAGGGCTTGTTACAATCTGATGTCAGCTTGTTGTGCACTTTCCTCTCACATATGGGACTTTCCTGTTCCAGTCTGGGAGGGTGTTGACTTCCTGTTCCAGTCTGGGAGGGTATTGACTTCCTGTTCCAGTCTGGAAGGGTATCTCTTTATCTCTGGCAGGTTGCTCTCTGGTTAAATCAATCTGTAACATCGCTTAATGTTTTCACCTTATGCACGAACTGCAAAAATCTCAGAAGCTGGAGACTCTTACCTCCCTCACTAGCTTTAAGTTCCACCTGTCAGAGCAGCTCACAGATCACTGCACCTGTACATAGCTCATCTGTAAATAGCCCATCTGTAAATAGCCCATCCAATCTATCTCATCCCGATACTGTATTTATTGATTTCTTTATCTTGCTCCTTTGTATCCCAGTATCTCAACTTGCACATTCATCTTCTGCACATCCTACCATTCCAGTGTTTAATTGCTATACTGTAATTACTTTGCCACCATGGCCTATTTATTGCCTTGCCTCTCTTATCTTACCTCATTTGCACATGCTGTATATATATTTTTCTACTGTATTATTGATTGTATGTGTGTTAATTCCATGTGTAACTCTATGTTGTTGTATGTGTAAACCTGCTTTGCTTTATCTTGGCCAGGTCGCAGTTGCAAATGAGAACTTGTTCTCAACTAGCGTACCTGGTTAAATATGCCCGGAAAGATTTTATTAACATTGATCCACAGTAATTAGCTATGTGCCTAATGCTGAATTTGTATCCATTCCTGTCCTTGCAATTTTACTGTGATTTGGGGTTTCACTTGAAACTAGGAGTTCACGGGGTGTCACAAGCCATATGGCCAATAAATACTTCCATAATACAGTCAGTAGGCCTACACTGGTGCTGCACCATATACGTACATACTGCAGGACATACTCTACATGTTTTTGTCATGCAGACCATTAACCAACTGAACTTTACATGCAATGCTTTACTGTACTTTGAAGGACTGTTTTATGTGTTTGCGTGCAGCATTAAATCATGTTCGCCTTCTTCCAGTACAGTAAGTTCATGAGTTCAAGACAACAGCAGTTCTTTCCTAGTTTTCTCCATGTATAGCAGAACAGCATACATGAGAATAACCAATACATTATAACTTTTGAGTTTCTTACACCGATCCATCTATGGCGGATCCTCCGTCTGACTAATGTGTGTTTTTAGCATCCAAAACAAATCTCTTTGTCTTTTTTTTTCATAATCATAATGAGTTCCTTCTCAAGCTCTCCGATTGTCCATCAAGCATGTCAGTATTTACAGTGGAGTGCCTTTAATATAGTAATATGAAACCACATGTTGTAGAAATTAGGCAAAACATGTGTGCATTGTAAATGTACGTATGCACACTTTTTTTATATGGAGGAGTTGAATTTTATGATTGCTTTTTAATTCTGTTAGTCTGGCAAATTAAACGCCTGCAAAATTCAGGAAGTTAACAATTACAGTCAATTTGAGTGTGCAACAACAGCCATACACCATTTGAGAGTATTGAGGACTTACAGTGCCTTGCAAAAGTACTCATCCCCCTTGGCCTTTTTCCTATTTTGTTGCATTACAACTGGTCGTTTAAATGGATTTTTATTTGGATTTCATGTAATGGACATACACAAAATAGTCCAAATTGGTGAAGTGACAGGAAGAAAAAAATATTGTTTAAAAAAATTCTAAAGAATTCAATCGGGAAAAGTGGTGTCTGCATATGTATTCACCCCCTTCACTATGAAGACTGTAAATAAGATCTGGTGCAATCAATTACCTTCAGAAGTCACATTATTAGTTAAATAAATCCACCCGTTGTCCAATCTAAGTGTCACATGATCTGTCACATGATCTCAGAATATATACACCTGTTCTGAAAGGCCCCAGAGTCTGCAACACCACTAAGCAAGGGGCACCACCAAGCAAGCGGCACCATGAAGACCAAGGAGCTCTCCAAACAGGTCAGGGACAACGTTGTGGAGAAGTACAGATCAGGGTTGGGTTATAAAAAAATATCAGAAACTTTGAACATCCACTGAGCACCATTAAGTCCATAACAAAATGGAAGAATATGGCACCACAACAAACCTGCAAAGAGATGGCCGCCCACCAAAACTCACAGACCAGGCATGGAGGTCGTGAATCAGAGAGGCAACAAAGAGACCAAAGATAACCCTGAAGTAGCTGCAAAGCTCCACAGCGGAGATTGGAGTATCTGTCCGTAGGACCACTTTAAGCTGTACACTCCACAGAGCTGGGCTTTACGGAAGAGTGGCCAGAAAAAAGCCATTGCTTAAAGAACAAAAATAAGCAAACACGTTTGGTGTTCATCAAAAGGCATGTGGGAGACTCCTCAAACATATGGAAGAAGGTACTCTGGTCAGATGAGACTAAAATTGAGCTTTTTGGCCTTCAAGGAAAACGCTATGTCTGGCGCAAACAAAACACCTATTATCACCCAGAGAACAACATCCCCACAGTGAAGCACGGTGGTGGCAGCATCACGCGTTGGGGATGTTTTTCATCACAGGGACTTGGAAACTGGTCAGAATTGAAGGAATGATGGATAGTGCTAAATACAGGGAAATTCTTGACGGAAACCTGTTTCAGTCTTCCAGAGATTTGAGACTGGGACCGAGGTTCACCTTCCAGCAGGACAATGACGCTAAGCATACTGCTAAAGCAACACTCGAGTGGTTTAAGGGGAAATATTTAAATGTCTTGGAACGGCCTAGTCAAAGCTCAATCCAATTGAGAATCTGTGGTATGACTTATAGATTGCTGTACACCAGCGGAACCCATCCAACTTGAAGGAGCTGGAGCAGTTTTGCCTTGAAGAATGGGCAAAAATCCCAGTGGCTAGATGTGCCAAGCGTATAGAGACATACCCAAAGAGACTTGCAGCTGTAATTGCTGGAAAAGCTGGCTCTACAAAGTATTGACTTTGGGGGGTGAATAGTTATGCACGCTCAAGTTTTCTTAATTTTTTTGTCTTATTTCTTGTTTGCTTCACATGAAAAAGTATTTAGCATCTTCAAAGTGGTAGGCATGTTGTATAAATCAAATGATGCAAACCCCCAAAAATCTATTTTAATTCCAGGTTGTAAGGCAACAAAATAGGAAAAATGCCAAATGGGGTGAATACTTTCACAAGCCACTGTACTGTGAGGAAATGGGGCATATGAATCATGACATATAGAGTCAATAGTAGTTCTCCTTTCTTATGCTGATTTTGATAGTGTTAACATGCAAAAAGCATAATGTTTAACACAACTCATTTAGAAACTCATTCCTGGAACAGATCCTTCTTTGTAACAACCTATTGAATTAATCAATATGGAGTTCAACTTTTGTCTAAAAGTTCAAATGTTCTGAGTCAACATGTAAGATTTGTTAATTGAATCATTTTTTATGTTGAACCTTATTTATTCCAAAGTAATAACATGTTTCTCACTTCTGCAGGTCAGTATCATGTTCCGTCATCATCGAGGTGGAAAGGTGTGTTCGATTGTGAGCTTGATGGTCAGTCTGCCTTTCAATGTGGATAAACGTCACCTTGTTGGTGTGTGGTTATGATATTCTTATTTGATATTTCAATAATATTGTTATTATATTGTTATTCTTCACGTTGGGTTATTTAAACACTGTCAATGAGCAGTATGAAATTATAATTAAATGTACATTAGTTCAAGTTAAGTTAATTATACTGATATGTAGGCTATGCTAACTTTTTCAAACTGAATTAATTCTTAGCATTTGAATTATTGGTTTGTTAAAGACGCTTTTCATCATTCAGCATTGCTCATTTAAATCCAGACAAACCTGTTTTTAGCAAACAGATGAATATCTCAGCAGGAAGCCATCAAGTATTCAAAAATAGGGACACTTTATGAGGCCCAAATGAAACTGATATTGAGCTATGACGAATTCCTTGATGAAAATAACCCCCATACAACTACTGAATGTGCAACGACATCAAACAGCACAGAAATGTAGAAGGTGTATCTGTTTCTAACGTTTTCATGAGATTGATTAATAGTTACGAAACTGCTTCTGTAACCATTCTCTAGCTGTCTACAGCAGAGCCACATATTTCAATATGTCTGTGGTCTACAGTATAGCATATTGGCATGTACATACATATAGTGGGAGAGTATAGGGTTTCTGTAGGATGAGGCCTAGTGAAGACGTACTTGTCTGCATGCAGAGGAAAAGATGGGCCTTTACGGGGAGAGGGGGATTACTGTCAATTGCTCACAAATTGCAGTAATGCCCAGAGCTCGGCCACCCACATGCGCGCAGAGAGACAATTGCTACATGTGTCCATTCCACATTGGCAACAAGTGGCGCTTACACGGGCAACACTATCTTCATTCTTTCCACTGACACTTAGAAAAAGCATGTGTGAATTACCAAGTCCTCTAAAACCTATTTATTTATAATTGGGTATTTAAACGTATGAACATAATGAAACATACATATACTGATAAGAGGATTTTGTGTATGTACAGTATGCCATATAATGGGTCTTTTTTTAATGAGTATAAATAGCATCAACAGAGCAAAACAACTGAGTACCATGCATGCACAGTAACATCCCCACTCCTCTGTTCATTCTTCTCCCTCACAGCTAGCAGATGGCTAATCGAGTAACGGAGTTTAATAAGCACTGCTGAGACTAATAATGAAATAAGGGCCCTTCATATTGTTATCTTTACTGTCAGGACCTGCTTCCATCCAGCAGATAATATTAAATCACCAAGGAGATGGGGAAGAGTTGACTCATTTAAACCACATGTACTTCCTGCTTTGGCTGGTGGAAAGGCACAGTGTTTAAATTGTATTGATCACAAATCTACCCTCAGTGAAGGAATGGAGTGTGGGTGGACTACAGGTGTGGTATCTGACTCTGACTCACGTGTGTGGCTCTTTAGCTCCAGTAGCGAGGACAGTAGAGGAGTCAACGCTCAGGCATTAAAGCTGACTTTAAACCCTCAGGTCAGGGCACATGAAAGACCTAATCACTGGGACTAAGATCAGTCTGTCTGCACACCGTCTGCAGCTGGCACCGGAGGAGAGACAAGATGGCAGGCTTTGTGGGTGTTTGCACACATGTGCATTAGTGCGTGTGTGTGAGTGCACGCTTGTGTGAGAAAGACTGAGCCTCCCCGTGCAACAGAGCATGTGTACAATATACTGTACCAACCAACAGTATAGATAACCAATGACCTTTCAACTCTCTAGTAGTAACGAGGCCTGTTGCCCCGAGAAATCTGAGGAAGAATGTGTTAACGGCTCTGTGTGAAGCTATGGCTGGGAGGAGGAGGGGGGAGGATGTTGGGGATAAGGTAAAGAACAGAAAATAACACTCTATAAAGTACAAAACCTTTGTCAAAAAAGTGGGGGAATATTTATTATGGCCAACTTCACTTACGGCTTCCTGCAAGTGGCAGCCGGTGCTGTGTGCTCCACCTCGGGGAGCTGTAAGCAGGTCACGGTTTTGGTTTGCAGGCCAGCCTCGACCCACGCTGAGGAGGAAAGCCACCACAGTCATATTTACATCAAGTACTGTAATATTATCAATAAAAGCCTGGAGCCAGGCACCTTGCTGTAACTCACTGCAGACAAGTGGCTGTGCAGCTGTTCTGGCTTCATCCTCAGGGCAAGGGGGGGGGGGGGGGGGGGGGGGAGAGACAGGTGTCCCAGCCAAGCCAAGACTGCACATGTCTCTGATCCTGAGGTCAATTGTGGCTTGTTGTCCTTTGTGTAAGATTTGGCAATACGTCCAGGGAGTCTGAGAAGATTTATGATAAGATAATAGGTGACAACAAGTGAATTTGTGACTGGAGAATTGCATTACAAGATGATTAGCCAAGTCCTGCTTTTCCAAGACAGCAACAGAGCATCATTAGCCCACTATTACAAAACAAAACATGATACAGTTCCTTAGTTTTTTGGGGATATGATGATGCAAAACAGCTGTACTAATCTCAATGAGGTATCTAAGTCATATTCATCTAAATCAAGAGGTGTATTTCATTAGTTGAAATTATTGGATAACTAACAGAGTGGCTTTATTAACATCAGAAATAGAACACTAACATGATATCGTAGTGATGTTCATCTCTGTCCCTGCTAGATGGTGTTACTTGGCTTCCAGCAGCAGGCTATCTGTATGACCTCATTACATGACCTCCTCAGCCAGAGATAACACTTCACCAGAGCAGGAGCAACATGAAGAGCATGTCTCACTGTGTCTCCATCTGAACACACCACTGTAACTCTGAAACAGATAATTTAAAAACAGATCTAGGAAGTAAACCCAAGGATACGTGTACATAAATATTCAGAGGTGCAGCTTTGGTTTTAGAAGTGGGGGGGTATAACCTGGTGGGGGGTCTGAGGGTCCTCCCTCAGAATGTTTTGGGCATTTAAAGCTAATTTCCAGAATTTCTACACAATCTAATATGACCTTTGGCCATTCTAGCCRTCTCTATTTAGAACAACAAAAAGTAATCAAAAACTCCTAATCMTCAAGCTAGGTATGAGATCATTATTACATCTGTTTAAGTGGTTGATAAGACTAAACTAGATCAAAGATAATTTTATAATCGATAGTGTGTTGCACCTTTAACCAATAGCCTAACAAATTAACAACTTAAAGTATGAAGACTTAACTTTTGATATTTTTWATATATAATTTCAGCCAGACCGCCCTGCCAGCCCGACCCCCACCAGTCTAGTCAATAACTCAACTCTCTTCCCAACAATTTCCTTCCCATCTTTTTTTAATGCCTCAAGGGAAAGGTTTGGAAAACAAAAGTTGAATAAAAACACACATCCACCTACACATATACAGTACATTACCACTCAGAAACAGGACATCCTCCTTATACAGTGCCCTCAGTAATTACTGGGACAGTGAAGCCATTTTCTTCTTATCGCTCTATACTTGACAACTTTGGATTTGAAATCAAACTATGAGGTTAAGGTGCAGACTGTCAGCTTGAATGAGAACGTTATAGAGGCACAAATATCATACCCCACCAAAAGAATGCCTACCTCCACTGTCATTGTAATGGAGAGAGGATAGCATGTCTTCTCACTCATCATTATTCACGATTCATTTAGGATTATCCGTAGTCATGGAAGCATCCACATTAATGTAGAAGTGTTTAGAAATACATGCTATTCTTATTTATAATACAAGTTACTCCAAAATGTCACAATGCATTATTTACCAGTCATTTCTATTGGGCACAAAATAATCTGAAACACAACCAAAACAAACAGCAAATGCATCCAACAAGTTTGTGGAGTCACACGCTTGATGTAATCATTGCGTGCTATGAATGTAGGATCAAATAATACACTTTTTTACTACTTTAATAAACATACAAATATTKTTTTGGGGGGGGATATGTACAAACAGTGCTGTAATTTCTAAATGGTTCACCATTAAAATACCCTCAAATTGAAGATCACAGTCTGCACTTTAACCTCATAGTCATTGTTTGATTTCAAATCCAAACGTTTGGAATGTAGAGCCAAAATAAGAAACAATACTGCACTGTCCCAGTAATTACAGAGGGCACTGTAATTCATATCATAGGCCTAATAGTACTGTAGAGCTCTTTTCACTTGCACACAATATACCTGCATCACCACGTCCTGCCTCTAGGGGTMCACTGCCCTGCAGCACCACAACCCAACACACCCCATTCATCTTTAGGATCTTAATAAAATATTCATTATTGGTTTCAGGTGTGTTAGGCTAAGGCCAGAGTGACAACCAACAATATGKCAGACCCYCAGTGCCAGGACTGAGCAGCCCAGCAGGTAGGGATCGCCTAAATAGGTATCTCCCCTGACTTGGGCATGTTTTCAATACAGACTCCTTTTGTCGTACAGTATTCCATATATGGCATCCAGACCTTATGAAATTTGCACAGTATACCCTTACTCTTATAATAAATCAAATCTAGTGATACATAACTTGACATCCTTCACTGGCATATACTRTAGTATGTTCTATGGATGGTCTTAAACTGCAGTCATTTATGTCTGAGATGATATGAACATGACTGGGCATTCTAACATATCTGTACCCATTCATCATCATCAATAGTGTCTCCCAGGTCTTCCTCACATTTTTGTGTCATCGGGAAAAGCCTCAATCAACCCTTGATACAGTTTGGAAATCAACTTTAGAGGTCTGTCAGAGTGCCTTAAAATAGTTTCAATCTTTAAAACTTCTGGCTTGTCCAGTGTTTTCTACACAGAGAGAATAAAGTGTTGTATCTGCAAAAGTTCACCTCAGCTCCGTCATAGACTGATCTTCCCTGGCTGCATGACCCTGCTGAGACCCCTTACACCATCTGATCCTCCTAAGAATTTTCTTGGTATATATTTATACATTATAATATCCAAGAATATAATACATTTCCATTATTCCATGATCCCAGACTGTAGACTACCCATCAACTCAAGATGGAAATTGGTATCCATTCACTGATTGTTATAATATACAGCAAAATTCACCTGAGCTCCGTGTACTTGTCTTCCCTGGCTGTCTGACCCTGCTGGGACACCGGTCACCATTTGATCCTGCTAAGACATGATGAGTATAGTGTTGTGTACTGACTGTGCACCATAACAGTGAAGCCTGTAGAGCTGTTTATACCGTGTCAGTGAAAAGTAGGGAAGTAGCTAGGGAAACTGACAGATTAATAACATTACATAGCTATACTGACTCTAATAAAAACTCAAATTGCACTGTCAAAACATTTCAGAATATCGATCTTCAATCGTTTGGCCGCTTGTTTCATCATTTGAGTCAGGTCTAGTGTAATTGAGGCAAAAATAATAGCTAAAGTTAGTGAGCTTGCAAGCTAATGATAGCTAACTTTTGGCTAGCTCTAATGGTACATCAACTGGCGAAAACTAGCCAAGTTMATTTACTTCTGTTGAAACGGGACATAACAAAGGCTACAAAATATTTCCAACAGCTGTTAGATATTGCTATTTGACAGATAGCTGAGGCTAGAGCTAAACTGGCTGTATGGTAGCTAGCAACTAGCTAGGTAGCTAGTTCATTCCCTTCAGACAGATCTTCAGTTGAGAGGGGATAAAACATTAGCTAACGTTATATGTCAGTTACACTACTAGCTCAGCACCTGCAATAAATACTTGTTTTCTGTTAAGTCAAACAGCAGTTACCTTGCCAGATACATCAGTCAAATAAAGAGTTGCCAGTGTCTGCTCTGCTTGCGTCTACAACTCGGGAAAAAAAGCGCAACACAGAACATACAGCAGCTGCTTSTATTCATCTATCCCGTGCCGGTCCTATAAGCCAGCCTTTCAGAAGCTTTGCCTTCACACAGCCTGTCTGCACACTGAAACCCAATCGTGGAAAATACTTAAGAAAAAATACTTTAAAGTACTATTTAAGTAGTTCTTGGGGTATTTGTACTTTACTTTACTGTTGATATTTTTGACAACTTTTACTTTTACTTTACTACTGGTCATCCCTACTGCCTGGTCATCCCTACGGCCTCTGATCTGGTGGACTCRCACAAATGCTTAGTTTGTAAATGATGTCTACGTGTTGGAGTGTGCCCCTGGCTATCCGTCAATTAAACAAACAAGAAAAGGGTGCCATCTGGTTTTCTTAATATAAGCTGTTTGAAATGATTCATACTTTTACTTTTGAGACTTAACTATATTTTTTCAATTACATTACCTTTTGATACTTAAGTATATATTAAACCAAATTCTTTTAGACTTTTACTCAAGTAGTATTTTACTGGGTGACTTTCACTTTTAATAAAGTAATTTTCTATTAAGGAATCTTTACTTTTCCTCAAGTATGACAATTTGGTRCTTTTTCATCCACTGCTGAAACCGCCAAACAGCCTAACTGACCGCTCTGAGGCGGCTGCATGGTCCTAAAGCACACCGATGGTGTTTTTTTGTATCACAGTGCAATGGTAAAACTGGGGGGGACCAAAAAGCAATTTCAGAATGTTGGGGTGTTATGTTCCCCCCGTCTCCAGTGAAAGTTGCGCCCCTGCAAATATCTAATGAACAAATCGATGTAATGAATAAATATTTGTGAGATCATTTGGAGAAAAAGTTTGATTGCAATACTCACCAAGCTTTATGGGGTGGGTTGGGGGCCGCTGCGCATGTAACATTTGCCCTGCTGCAAGGGGAAGTGACGTTAGATACTTAAAGACCAAAATTGCCCCACTTAGCCAAACAAACTGCCATGCCTTAACCCAAGCTTTCTAATGGCCAATATAACCAGGATGAGCCTCTCCCTCCTTGGCCCTGCAAAAACTATGCAGAAATTAGCCAGCATAAATACATTCCAGTGGAGGTTGAGTTATTGAGCCTCTCCCTCCATAGCCCTGCAAAAACTGGGCAGAAATTAGCCGGCATTAATAAATTCAAGTGGTTGTGTTAATGAGTGCTTATTTGTGGACGTCTTGTGAAGGACCTGATCTAGAACACACACCCTCACATAAAAACCAGACCTCATCCAGACAGTACACCTTCACATAAAACCAGACCTCACTCTAGAAACACAGCTTCACATAAAAACCAGATTAATCTAGAACACTACACCTTCACATAAAAACCAGATCTAATCTAGAACACACACCTTTCACATAAAAACCAGACCTCATCAAAGAACACACACCTTCACATAAAAACCAGACCTCATCTAGAACACACACAGCTTCACATAAAAACCAGACCTCATCTAGAACACACACCCTCACATAAAAACCAGACCTCACTAGAACACACACCTTCACATTAAAACCAGACCTCACCTAGAACACACACCTTCACATAAAAACCAGACCTCATCTAGAACACACACCTTCCACATAAAAAACCAGACCTCATCTGAACACACACCTTCACATAAAAAAACAGACCTCATCTAGAACACACACTCAATTAAAACCAGACCTCACCTAGAACACAACCTTCACATAAAAACCAGACCTCATCTAGAACACACACCTGTAAGGGCGTCGCTCTCCTCATCCTCAGACGAGGAGAGGAGAGAAGGATCATCAGACCAAAATGCAGCTTCAGGGAAATAAGCCATCCTTTTATTTACACGACGATGGCAACACGAAACAAAACACTTTCAAATAAACAAAACAAGAAAACGACGTTGACGAAACCTGAACATAAACTTACAATAACTAAACGTAAACTCACGGACAGGAAACAGACGACATCAAAATAAACGAACAGCCAAACAGTCCCGTATGGTAACATACATTCGACGACACAGGAGACAATCACCCACAAACAAACAGTGAGAACACCCTACCTAAATATGACTCTTAATTAGAGGAGAACACAAAACACCTGCCTCTAATTAAGAGCCATACCAGGCAACCAAAACCAACATAGAAACAGATAAACATAGACTGCCCACCCAAACACATGCCCTGACCATAAAACACATACAAAAAACAACATAAAACAGGTCAGGACCGTTACAGAACCCCCCCCAAGGTGCGAACGCCGGGCGCACCAGCACAAAGTCCAGGGGAGGGTCTGGGTGGGCAGTTGACCACGGTGGTGGCTCCGGCTTCTGGACGCTGTCCCCACACCACCATAGTCACTCCCCGCTTCTGTCTTCCCCTCCCAATGACCACCCTAAAACTAACATCCCCTAAATGAATGGCCAGCACCGGGAGAAGGGGCAGCACCGGGGAAGGGGCAGCACCGGGACAAGGGGCAGCACCGGGACAAGGGGCAGCACCGGGACAAAGGGCAGCACCGGGACAAGGGGCAGCACCGGGACAAGGGGCAAGCACCGGGACACCGGGGCACACGGACAAGGGGCAGCACCTGGATAAGGGACAGCACCTGGATAAGGGACAGCACCAGGATAAGGGGCAGCAACGGAAACAAGGGGCAGCACCGGAACAAGGGCAGCACCGGAACAAGGGGCAGCACCGGAACAAGGGCAGCACCGAACAAGGGGACACACCGAACAAGGGGCAGCACCGGAACAAGGGGCAGCACCGGAACAAGGGGCAGCACCGGGACAAGGGGCAGCACCGGGACAGGAGGAGGCGCAGGCTCCGGCTGAGAGACTCTGGCAGATCCCGGCTGAGGGACTCTGGCAGGTCCTGGCTGAGGGACTCTGGCAGGTCCTGGCTGAGGGACTCTGGCAGGTCCTGGCTGAGGGACTCTGGCAGGTCTGGCTGAGGGACTCTGGCAGGTCCTGGCTGAGGGACTCTGGCAGGTCCTGGCTGAGGGACTCTGGCAGGTCCTGGCTGAGGGACTCTGGCAGGTCCTGGCTGAGGGACTCTGGCAGGTCCTGGCTTGAGGGACTCTGGCAGGTCCTGGCTGAGGGACTCTGGCAGGTCCTGGCTGAGGGACTCTGGCAGGTCCTGGCTGAGGGACTCTGGCAAGGTCCTGGCTGAGGGACTCTGGCAGGTCCTGGCTGAGGGACTCTGGCAGGTCCTGGCTGAGGGACTCTGGCAGGTCCTGGCTGAGGGACTCTGGCCAGGTCCTGGCTGGACGGCTCTGGCAGGTCCTGGCTGGACGGCTTCTGGCAGGTCCTGGCTGGACGGCTCTGGCAGGTCCTGGCTGGACGGCTCTGGCAAGGTCCTGGCTGGACGGCTCTGGCAGGTCCTGGCGGACAGGCTCTGGACGGTCCTGGCTGGACGGCTCTGGCAGGTCCTGGCTGGACGGCTCTGGCAGGCCCTGGCTGGACGGCTCTGGCTGGTCATGGCAGGACGGCTCTGGCTGGTCCATGGCAGGACGGCTCTGGCTGGTCATGGCAGGACGGCTTGGCTGGTCATGGCAGGACGGCTCTGGCTGGTCATGCAGGACGGCTCTGGCTGGTCATGGCAGGACGACTCTGTAGGGAGGAGAAGGAGAGACAGCCTGGTGCGTGGTATAGGCACCTGGCTGCGCTGGAGAGGAGGAAACAGCTGGAGAGAGAACCCGGAGAGACAGCCTGGTACGGGGGGCTGCCACGGAGGACTGGTACATGGAGGTGGCACCGGGTATACCGGACCGTGAAGGAGGACACGTGCTCTTGAGCACCGAGCCTCCCCAACCCTACCAGGTGATGGTCCCCGTAGCCCTGCCAGTGCGGCGAGGTGGAATAGCCGCACTGGGCTATGCAGGCGAACCGGGGACACCACCTGTAAGGCTGGTACCATGTACACCGGCCCGAGGAGACGTACTGGAGACCAGATACGTTGGGCCGGCTTCATGGCACTCGGCTCGATGCCCAACCTAGCCCTCCCAGTGCGGAGGTGGAATAGCCCGCACTGGGCTAAGCACGCGTACTGGGGACACCGTGCGCTTACCGCATAACACGGTGTCTTACCAGTACGACGCCTTCTACCTCCACGGTAAAGCACGGGAGTTGGCTCGGGTATCCTACCCGGCTTTGCCACCTCCTCGTGTGCCCCCCCCAAGAAATTTTTGGGTCTGACTCACGGGCTCCCAACCGCGTCGCCGCGCTGCTCCTCATACCAGCGCCTCTCAGCTTCGCTGCTTCCAACTCCTCCCTGGGACGGCGATATTCCCCATGGCTGAGCCCAAGGTCCTCTACATCCAGGATCTCCTCCCAAGTCCAGGAGTCCTTGTTGCTCGTTTGAGCATTCCCTTGCCGCTTGGTCTTATCGTGGTGGGTGATTCTGTAAGGGCTGTCGCTCTCCTCATCCTCAGACGAGGAGAGGAGAGAGGATCATCAGACCAAATGCAGCTTCAGGGAAATAGCCATCCTTTATATTTACACGACGATGGCAACACGAAACACAAAGCAACCTTTCAAATAAACAAAACAAGAAAACGACGTTGACGAAACTGAACATAAACTTACATAACTAACGTAAACTCACGGACAGGAAACAGACGACATCAAAATAAACGAACAGCCAAACAGTCCCGTATGGTAAACATTACATTCGACGAACCAGGAGACAGAAATACCCACAAACAACACGTGAGAACACCCTACTTAAATATGACTCTTAATTAGGAGGAGAACACAAAACACCTGCCTCTAATTAAGAGCCATACCAGGCAACCAAAACCAACATCAGAAACAGATAACATAGACTGCCCACTCCAAAACACATGCCCTGACCATAAACACATACAAAAACAACATAAACAGGTCAGGACCGTTACAACACCTTCACATAAAAAACCAGACCTCATCTAGAACACACACCCTTCACATAAAAACCAGAACCTCATCTAAGAAACACAACCTTCACATAAATAAACCGACCTCATCTAGACACACACCTCACATAAAAACCAGACTCATAGAACACACACCTTCACATAAAAACCAGACCTCATCTAGAACACACACCTTACATAAAAATCAGACCTCATCTGAACACACACACCTTCACATAAAAACCAGACCTCACCTAGACACACACCTTCACATAAAAACCCGACTCACTCTAGAACACACACCTCACATAAAACCAGACCTCATCAGAACCACACACCTTCACATAAAACCAGACCTCATCTAGAACACACACCTTCACATAAAAAACCAGATCTCATCTAGAACACACACCTTCACATAAAAACCAGACCTCATCTAGAACTCATACCTTCACATAAAAACCAGACCTATCTAGAACACACACCTTCACATAAAAACAGACCTCATCTAGAACACACACCCTCACATAAAAACCAGACCTCATCTAGAACACACACCTTCACATAAAAACCAGACCTCATCTAGAACTCATACCTTCACATAAAAACCAGACCTCATCTAGAACACACACCCTCCATGAAAACCAGACCTCATCTAGAACTCATACCTTCACATAAAAACACACTGAATTCTGAACATCGACTTTGAAGTTCTGTCTGACCTCTCTTTTAGAGGCACGGATAGTGAGGATATAAATTATGGTCCCTGTTCAGCTGTAACTTTACATCCCAAGGTGTCATTGTTGCAGCGTCTCTGCGTCTCACTGCACACTCACACATTGGTAATTAGAGTGCCACTTCTCCAGCCAGTGCCTTTTCTCTCTGGGTCACTGATAGCAAAAGGCTCTTAAACTTTATATTCYCTGATGGAGTGGAAAAGCTGGTGCGACATTACAGTTTAATGTTTTGGTAAAATCTCATTACGGACCCTTTCTTTTTGAGGACTTAGTGTTTACCTGGAGTGGAAGGGGGAAAGATCCAGGGTGTCGTTGAAGGGCTCATAAACGCTAACAGATACAGTAAACCCAATTTAGACTATACTGTTAAAGGATGAAAGGAAAATGTTTGTTGTATTTCCCAGACTGTTTTTATACTAGTTGAAAACAGACCTGTTTCCTTTGTTTATTCAGATAAATACGGTGAATGGATAAATACAACACACATTTAGATAAATATACAGTCTGTTAGTCTGTTCAGCTCCATGAAAAACCACCCCAGTGTTTAAACATTCATAGAATGCACGTTCATATGATTGTATTTTTTAATCATATTTATTCAAGTGATAGACGTTGGTTTATCATAAGCATGATTATTGTTATTGTTCAAAGTATTAGTTGTGGTGCTTGTAGTTGAATTTGAATGAGTCAATCTTTTTKGTATAATAGCTAGTAAAGCTACTGTGTACATCTTCAGTGAATCTCCTGTAATAGTTTTCTTCCAAGCTATTTCCTTAGTTAGTGGGAGGGGATAAATGTGTCACTTAGTTATACAGGCTCCACCAAGTGAAAACTGTCTATGAGTGGTACTTCCCGTGCAAAAATGCTCGCTCTGTGGATTAACAGATAGGCAACTTTGAAAGCTTATCTTGTGCATCTCAGCATATTTGAATACTTTTTTCATATGTAATCTTGTAGGTAATTTAATCAATTTGACCAGCCCAGTGCGGGATTAAAAGATGTTGACTCAGTCGGCGAAGGCTTTTATGGAGAGACATTCAAGCCAGAGTCAATGCTAATTTAATGAGCCAATGATTTTACCTGTGTCTCACCTTTCCCTTTTGTTGCCACACTCCAAACTGCACTTATGAAAGGCCCCATCCGGTTTGTTTTCACAATCAATCTATTTTTTCCCTCGAAAATGAAATATTCTGTGTTCGGAGAAGTCGTTTCTTGCCAGGACTAGCACTTCTAGTTGGAAAAGAGGGTTAATCTTTCAACAGACAGAGCTATAAAAAGCTTTTGAAAGAGGGATCCAAGAAGAATAGGAAACCCTCCCTTGTGGCTCTGTGGTCAAACATGAGTGTAGAGGACAGGCTGGCACTTGGCCCAGAGAGTGTGAGCATCCCTGCCATCTCCGAGACTAAACCGTGCCAGCAGCCACACTGAACAAGTTAAATCAAATCAAATCAAATAACATTTTATTAGTCACATGCGCCGAATACAAGAGGTGTAGACTTTACAGTGAAAAACAGTTTAAGAAAATGGAGAAAAATAAGAAATAAAAGTAACAAGTAATTAAAGAGCAGCAGTAAAATAACATAAGCGAGACTATATACAGCGGCATACCGGTACAGCGTCAATGTGTGGAGGCACCGGGTAGTTGAGGGAATATGTACATGTARGTAGAGTTATTAAAGTGACTATGCATAGATGATATCAACAGAGAGCAGCAGCGGCGTAAAAGAAGGGTGGGGGGTCAATGCAAATAGTCTGGGGAGCCATTTGATTAGGTGTTCAGGAGACTTATGGCTTGGGGGTAGAAGCTGTTTAGAAGCATCTTGGACCTAGACTTGTCCAGAATCCAGAATCCAGTTGCAGAGGGAGGTGTTTAGTCCCAGGGTCCTTAGCTTATTGATGAGCTTTGAGGACTCTATGGTGTTGAACGCAGAGCTGTAGTCAATGAATAGCATTCTCACATAGGTGTTCCTTTTGTCCAGGTGGGAAAGGCCAGTGTGGAGTGCAATAGAGATTGCATCATCTGTGGATCTGTTGGGGTGGTATGCAAATTGGAGTGGGTCTAGGGTTTCTGGGATAATGTTGTTGATGTGAGCCATGACCAGCCTTTCGAAGCACTTCATGGCTGCAGATGTGAGTGCTACGGATCGGTAGTCGTTTAGGCAGGTTACCTTTGTGTTCTTGGGCACAGGCACTATGGTGGTCTGTGTGACTTGAGTGGGTTGATTGATTCACTGACGTGGTCTTCCTGTCTGGGTTGGCGCCCCCCCCCTTGGGTTTTGCCGTGGCAGAGATCTTTGTGGGCTATACTCGGCCTTGTCTCAGGATGGTAAGTTAGTTGTTGAAGATATCCCTCTAGTGGTGTGGGGGCTATGCTTTGGCAAAGTGGGTGGGGTTATATCCTGCCTGTTTGGCCCTGTCTGGGGTATCATCGGATGGGGCCACAGTGTCTCCTGACCCCTCCTGTCTCAGCCTCCAGTATTTCTGCTGCAGTAGTTTATGTGTCGAGCTAGGGTCAGTCTGTTATATCTGGAGTATTTCTCCTGTCTTATCCGGTGTCCCTGTATGCTCTCTYTAATTCAATCTTTCTCTCTTTCTTTCYATCTATCTCTCTCTCGGGGGACCTGAGCCCTAGGACCATGCCTCAGGACTATCTGGCATGATGACTCCTTGCTGTCCCCAGTCCACCTGGCCGTGYTGCTGCTCCAGTTTCAACTGTTCTGCCTGTGGCCTGTTCACCGAACGTGCTACCTGTCCCGGACCTGCTGTTTTCAACTCTCTAGAGACAGCAGGAGCGGTAGAGATACTCTCAATGATTGGCTATGAAAAGCCAACTGACATTTACTCCTGAGGTGCTTGCTTGTGTGCGGCCTTGTAAATGTTGACTTGTTGAAAGGTTTTACTCACATCGGCTGCAGAGATCGTGATTACACAGTCTTCCAGAACAGCTGGTGCTCTCATGCATGTTTCAGTGTTATTTGCCTCTAAGTGAGCATAGAAGTAGTTTAGCTCATCTGGTAGGCTCATGTCACTGGGCAGTTCTCGGCTGTGCTTCCCTTTGTAGTCTGTAATGGTTTGCAAGCCCTGCCAAATCCTACGAGCATCAGAGCCGGTGTAGTACGATTCTACCTTAGTCCTGTATTGACCCATTGCCTGTTTGATGGTTCATCGGAAGGCATATCAGGATTTCTTATAAGCTTCCGGGTTAGAGTCCTGCTCCTTGAAAGCGGCAGCTCTAGCCTTTAGCTCAGTGCGGATGTTGCCTGTAACCCATGGCTTCTGGTTGGGGTATGTACTTACGGTCACTGTGTGGACGACGTCATCTATGCACTTATTGATAAAGCCAGTGACTGATGTGGGGGACTCCTCAATGCCATCGGAGGAATCCCGGAACATTTTCCAATCTGTGCTAGCAAAACAGTCCTGTGCGTCTGCTTCATCTGACCACTTTTTTTAATTGATCTTGTCACTGGTGCTTCCTGCTTTAATTATTGCTTGTAAGCAGGAATCAGGAGGACAAAATTATAGTCAGATTTGCCAAATGGAACTTGAGGGAGAGCATTGTATGCGTCTCTGTGTGTGGAGTAAAGGTGGTCCAGAGTTTTTTTTCCTCTGGTTGCACATTTAACATGCTGATAGAAATTTGGTAAAACGGATTTAAGTTTCCATGCATTAAAGTCCCCGCCTACTRGGAGCACCGCCTCTGGGTGAATGTTTTCTTGTTTGATCATGGCGGAATACAACTCATTCAATACTGTCTTTGTGCCAGCCTTTATTGTGCCAGCCATTATTTGATCGCCTACGAATTCTCAGAAGGCAGCCCGCCCTCCGGCCCCTTTTTCGACGCCTCTTCTTCACGCAAATCACAGGGATCTGGGCCTGTTCCCGAGAAAGCAGTATATCGTTCGCGTCGGCCTCACCAGACTCGTTAAAGGAAAAAAGGATTCTGTCAGTCCGTGGTGAGTAATCGCAGTCCTGATGTCCAGAAGTTATTTTCTGTCATAAGAGACGGTAGCAGCAACATTATGTGGGGACACGTAAAATGTCTGCCTTCTTCTCCGGCGCCATCTTACAGAGGCACAGGAGGAGAGAGAGGCACAGGAAGAGAGAGAGAGACAGACAGACAGTGAGAGGGGAAACAGAGAGGCTCCGGAAGCTCAGTGAGTGGGGAAACGGAGAAGCTCCGGGAAGATCAGCAAACAAGGTCAGAAAGACAAGGAATGGTGGAACAGGAAAGGACACGGGATACTCTTATTCTCCTCTTTTTTTCTGCTGTGAGGCCAGCCTGCTCTGAGTGACAGCAGTGTGGAGGGAAACTGACATTGTTGAGGTATGAACTTCACTGTTTGTGTTATGGACAAAAACAGTGAGTCAGATCAGGCCCTCTCTACAGGGGAGAGGGGCCTGACCTCCGGTCGACCTGCAGGTGGATACTGTTTTTGTTATTGGCCAGTCAAGTTAATTTGATAAATTCAGGGCTTCTCTAAGTTCATCCTGCGTTAGAGTGCACACCACTGTAAGTCTATATTTTCTATTGTCTCTGGCTCTTTTCATTTCAGTTTCTTCCTAAAAAGTAACAGCAAATAATCTGCAATCTGGGGTTATATATCTAGCTACACATAGACTAGATTGAATAAATTCCAAACAAATACGTATGGCTCAGGACAGTGGTAGGGATCAAACACCACCACTCACTGTCACACACCCACACATACACACCACCACACACCAACACACCGTTTCCATACACACACATCCACACCACACACACACTACACACATCGCACATCACACACACACATCCACACACACACACACAATCAACCCACACCCACCACACACCATGGCCGCCATACACACCTACCGCCCACACACACTCACAACACACACAACACACCTTCCTCACACACACACACACACACACAGACGACCAGAACAGCGAGAGAGTCAAGGTGTCGCCTGTCTGGTCTGAACCAGGGCCAAAGGACCTTCTCCCAAACACTCCACAGGGAAGCGCTTTGAGGTATTCAATCGCAAGGCGACAATCCTTGCGATTGATAGGTAAACAAAATTCTTTGCGCGTAATAAAAGGAAACTCTAAAAAATCTCCATAATATCACCTTGGTATGGTAAGGAAATTATAAAGTATTGTGTGAATTCATCTGGTGAAGACCAGACTAGTGCATCATCTGGTGAATGGACCAGGCTAGTGCATCATCTGGTGAACGACCAGGCTAGTGCATCATCTGGTGAACAGACAGACTAGTGCATCATCTGGTGAATGGACCAGACTAGTGCATCATCTGGTGAACAGACCAGACTAGTGCATCATCTGGTGAATGGACCAGACTAGTGCATCATCTGGTGAATGGACCAGACTAGTGCATCATCTGGTGAACAGACCAGACTAGTGCATCATCTGGTGAACAGACCAGACTAGTGCATCATCTGGTGAATGGACCAGGCTAGCGCATCATCTGGTGAAACAGACCAGACTAGTGCATCATCTGGTGAATGGACCAGACTAGTGCATCATCTGGTGAACGCAGACAGACTAAGTGCATCATCTGGTGAACAGACCAGAACTAGTGCACTTCTGGTGAACAGACAGACTAGTGCATCATCTGGTGAAAGACACAAGACTAGTGCATCATCTGGTGATATGGACCAGAACTAGTGCCATCATCTGGTGAACAGACCAGACTAGTGCATCATCTGGTGACCAGACCAAACTAGTGCATCATCTGGTGAATGGACCAGACTAGTGCACATCATTTGGTGAACAGACCAGACTAGTGCATCATCTTGGTGAACAGACCAGACTAGTGCATCATCTGGTGAATGGACCAGGCTAGCTGCATCATCTGGTGACAGACCAGACTAGTGCATCATCTGTGAACTGGACCAGACTAGTGCATCATCTGGTGAACAGACCATACGGCACATACTGTGACAGACAACTAGTGCATCATCTGGTGAACAGACCAGACTAGTGCATCATCTGGTGAACAGACCAGACTAGTGCATCATCTGGTGAACAGACCAGACTACAGTCGATCATCTGGTGAATGGACGCAGACTAGTGCATCATCTGGTGAACAGAACAGACTAGTGCATCATCTGATGAATGGACAGACTTGTCATTTCGTGGTGAACAGAACAGACTAGTGCATCATCTGGTGAACAGACCAGACGAGTGCATCATCTGGTGAACAGACAGACTAGTGCATCTCTGGTGAACAGACCAGACTAGTGCATCATCTGGTGAACAGACCAGACTAGTGCATCATCTGGTGAATGGACCAGGCTAGCGCATCATCTGGTGAACAGACCAGACTAGTGCATCATCTGGTGAATGGACCGACTAGTGCATCATCTGGTGAACAGAACAGGCTAGTGCATCATCTGGTGAACAGACCAGGCTAGCGCATCATCTGGTGAATGGACCAGGCTAGCGCATCATCTGGTTGACAGACCAGACTAGTGCATCATCTGGTGAACAGACAGACTAGTGTCATCTGGTGAAAGACCAGACTAGTGCATCATCTGGTGAATGGACCAGACTAGGTGCATCATCTGGTGAACAGACCGCAGACTAGTGCATCATCTGGTGAACAGGACCAGACTAGTGCATCATCTGTGAAGGACCAGACTAGTGCATCATCTGGTGAACGACCAGGCTAGTGCTTCATCTGGTGAACAGAGACCAGGCTAGCGCATCATCTGGTGAATGGACCAGCTAGGCATCATCTGGTGAAACAGACCAACTTAGTGCATCATCTGGTGAACAGACCAGACTAGTGCATCATCTGGTGAACGACCAGACTAGTGCATCATCTGGTGAAGAGACCAGCACTAGTGCATTCATCTGGTGAACAGACCAGACTAGTGCATCATCTGGTGAACAGACCAGACTAGTGCATCATCTGGTGACAGACAGACTAGTGCATCACTCTGGTGAACAGACCAGGACTAGTCGATCATCTGAGTGAATGGACCAGACTAGTGCATCATCTAGGTGAACAGACCAGACTAGTGCGCATCATTGGTGAACAGACCAGACTAGTGCATCATCTGGTGAACAGACCAGACTAGTGCATCATCTGGTGACAGACCAGACTAGTGCATCATCTGGTGAACAGACAGACTAGTGCATCATCTGGTGAATGGACCAGACTTAGTATGCATCATCTGGTGAACAGAACAGACTAGTGCATCATCTGGTGAACGGACCAGACTAGTTATCATCTGGTGAATGGACCAGCTAGCGATCATCTGGTGAACAGACCCAGACTAGTGCATCATCTGGTGAATGGACCAGACTATGGCATCATCTGGTGAACAGACCAGGCTAGTGCATCATCTGGTGAAGACCAGGCTAGCGCATCATCTGGTGAATGGACCCCAGGCTAGCGCATCATCTGGTGAACAGACCAGACTAGTGCATCATCTGGTGAACAGACCAGACTAGTGCATCATCTGGTGAACAGACCAGACTAGTGCATCATCTGGTGAAGACCAGACTAGTGCTCTATCTGGTGAACAGACCAGACTAGTGCATCATTCTGATGAACTAGACCAGCTAGTGCATCATCTGGTGAACATGACCAGACTAGTGCATCATCTGGTGAACAGACCAGACTAGTGCATCATCTGGTGAACAGACCAAACTAGTGCATCATCTGGTGAATTGGACAGACTAGTGCATAATCTGGTGAACAGACCAGACTAGTGCACTCATTGGTGACATGGACGCAGACTAGGCATCATCTGTGAACAGACCAGATTAGCTGCATCATCTGGTGAACAGCCCAGCTAGTGCATCATCTGGTGAATGACCAGACTAGTGCGATCATCTGGTGAACAGGACCAGCTAAGTGCATCATCTGGTGAACAGACCAGACTAGTGCATCATCCTGGTGAATTGGACTATGGCTAGCGCATCATCTGGTGAACAGACAGACTAGTGCATTCATCTAGTTGAATGGCAGACAGTGCATCATCTGGTGAACAGACCAGACTAGTGCATCATCTGGTGAAAGAACCAGCACTAG
>NW_019942827.1:0-15043 GCF_002910315.2 Salvelinus sp. IW2-2015
TCTCTGAGATATTCTGGACGATGAGGACTGGCCTTATTATCTTTCATCCACCACACCCCCTGGCCCTGCCTGAGCCCATTCTGGAGAGACCTGGCCTAGTGGATCTTTCACCACACACCCTGCCCTTGCTGGCCATTCTGGCATAGAGGACTGGTCCCTATATCTTCACCACACCCTCACCCCTGACTCTTGCTGAGCCATTCTGGAGGAGATGAATGACCTATATCTCACCACACCACCCCTGCCCTGCTGAAGGCCATTCTGGAGAGACTGGCCCTATATCTTTCCCCCACACACCCCTGCTCTGCTGAGCCATTCTGGAGAGCAGGGGGACTGGCCTATACTCTTCACCGCACACCCCTGGCTCTGGCTGAGCATTCTGCGAGAGAGACTTGGCCCTATATTTCCTCTGGCCACACCCTCTGTCCCTGCTGAGCCCCATTCTGGCAGACGAGACTTGGACTCTCCCCTATAGTGCCTTCACCGTGCACACCCTGCCTCTCCTGCTAGCCATTCTGGGATAGAGACTGGGCCTATATTCTGCCACACACACCCCTTGTTCTGCTGAAGCGTCAACTTCTGGATACTGAGACTGCCTCTAATATCTCCACCACCACCACCTCTGGCCCTGCCTGAGCCCATTCTGGATAGAGAGATCTGCCCTATACTCCACCACCACACCCCTGCTCTGCTGGCCATTCTGGAGAGCTAGCACCTGGCCTATATCTCCCACCACACACCTCTGCCCGCCTGCTTGAGCCATTTCCTGGATAAGAGACTGGCCTTTATCTCCACCACACCCACCCGCTCTTGCTGAGCCATTCTGGAGGGAGACTGAGCCCTATCGTCTTCACCACACACTCTTCCTGCCCTGCTGAGCCATTCCTGGAGCGAGGACTAGGCCTATATCTTCCCCACACCCCTGCCCTGCTGAGCCTTTCTGTGAGAGACTGGCCTATATCTCCACCACACACCCCTGCCCTGCTGGAGATTCTGGAGAGAGACTGGCCTATATCTTCACCACACCCCTGCCTGCTGAGCCATTCTGAGAGGAGCTGGCCTATATCTTCCACACACCCCTGCCCTGCTGAGCCATTCGGAAGAGGACTGGCCTAATATCTTCCCCACCCCTGCCTGCTGAGCCCTTCTGGAGGAGATGGCCTATATCTCCCACCTCCTGCCCTGCTGAGCCATTCTGGATAGAGACTGCCTATATCTTCCAACACCCCTGCCTGCTGAGCCATTCTGAGAGAGACTGCCTATATCATTCCACGCACCCCTGCCCTGCTGAGCCACTTCTGGAGAGAGACTGGGCCTATACTCCTTACCCAACCCCTGCCCTGCTGACTCATTCTTGTAGAGTTGACACTGCGCCCTATCATCCCTTCTACCGGCATCACTCCCTGCCGGCTGAGCCATTCTGGAGAGGAGACTGGCTCTATATCTTCACCCACACCCCTTGCTGAAAGCCATTCTGGATAGAGACTGGCTATATCGTCACCACAACCTCTTCTGCCTGCTCAACATCTGGATAAGACTTGCCCGTACTTCTCCACCATCATAGCCTCGTCCTTGCTGACAGCCATTCTGGATAGAGGACTGGGCCTTACTCCCTCCAACCACACCAACCCCTGGCTCTGCTGAGCCATCTGGAGAGAGACTGGCCCCGTATATCTTCCCCACACCCCCTGCCCTGCTGAGCCATTTCTGGAGAGAGGACTGGCCTATCACATCTTCCCCACACACCCCTGCCCTGCTGAGCCATTCTGAGAGAAGAAGAGCACTGGCCTCATATCTTCCGCTCACACACTCCGCTGCTCTGCTGAGGCCATCATCTTGCCGAGAGAGACTGGCCATTATATCTTCCACCCACACACCCCTTGCCCTTTCTGAGGTCCATTCCTGGAGAGCAGTTAGCTGGCCTATATCTCCAACCCACGACACCCTCGTGCACCTCCGCTGAGCCATTTTCTGGAGGACGAGACTGCCCTACCTATCTTCAACCACACACCCCTGGCCCTGCTGAGCCCATTCTGGCATCAGGAGACGTGCCTATATCCTCCACCACACCAACCCCTTGCCCTGCTGAGCCATTCTGTCGCAAGAGACGGGCCCTATATCGTCCACGCACACACCTCTGCGCCTGTTGGAGCCCATTCTGCGCATAGAGACTGGGCCCTATATCTCCACCACACCACCCTTTCTGCCCTCTGCTGAGCCGTTCTGGAGCAGAGGACTGGCCCTATATCTCTCACCACACACCCCTGCCCTGCTGAACGCCCATTCTGCGAGAGAGACTGGCCTATATCTTCCCCACACACCCCTGCTCCTGCTGCAGCCCCATTCTTGCCGAGAATGAGGGACTGGCCCTATATCTTTCCCACACACCCCTGCCCCTGCTGATTGTGCATTCTGATGATAAGAGGGACTGGCCTATATTATCTCCACCACACCTACCCCTGCCCCTGATAGGCCATCTGCTGGATTAGGAGACGGCCCCTATATCTTTCCACACACCCCTGCCCTGCTGAGCCATTCTGGATAGAGACTGGCCTATATCTTCACCCCTCCTCCTCTTCTTGTCTCAACATGTTTTATTATACTCCAGACACATTATCTTCACAGTCTGGAGATTCAGCTAGTCCTATGTGTCTATGTGTCAGACCAGGCTGGCCGTATCTACAAGTTGGAGATTTGATTTGCTTTGATTTGGAATTTACAACACATTAATGTTTCTTATAAAAATAAGAAGTGATGCAGTCAGTCTCTCCTCAACTCTTAGCCAAGAGAGACTGACATGTATAGTATTTATATCAGCCCTCTGATTACAAGAGCAAGATGTGCCGCTCTGTTCTGGGCCAGCTGCAGCTTAACTAGGTCTTTCCTTGCATCACTTGACCACACGACTGGACAATAATCAAGATAAGATGAAACTAGAGACTACAGGACTTGCTTTTTGGAGTGGGGTGTCAAAAAAGCAGAGCATCTCATTGTTATGGACAGACCTCTCCCCATCTTTACAACCATTAAATCTATATGTTTTGACCATGACAGTTTACAATCTAAGGTAATGTAATTTAGTCTCCTCAACTTGTTCAACAGCCAAACCATTCATTACCAGATTCAGCTGAGGTCTAGAACTTAAGGAATGATTTGTACCAAATACAATGCTCTTAGTTTTAGAGATGTTCAGGACCAGTTTATTACTGGCCACCCATTCCAAAACAGACGGCAGCTCTTTGTTAAGGGTTTCAGTGACTTGATTAACTGTGGTTGCTGATGATGCGTGTATGTTTGAATGTTATAATGTAATATGTAATAAGCCAAGCAGCCACAAGGAGGTACGCGTCACTCACCTTTCAAGGCAACAGCCACCGGACGCGCGGAATAGATATACCCATAATGCACAGAGACTTCACACTTGAAGAAGTATGGAGATTCCTGTCGGCACGTAGCCGTTACTTTCTCTCTCTCCGCTACTTTTTCCTTTATATTGTTATATTTATTCACTGGGTCGCAAATGAAGAGACAGAGGCCAAAGTGAAGATTGGATATAAAGCATATTGACTGTGATGGCAGCTTCTGAACTATACTCCAAGGTAGGCTAATATGATTAGTAGGTAGCTGGCAGTGGCATGTAAATTCGTAGGACTATAGGATCATTTACTGATACAGATAACAGTTAAATGGAGTTACGCTATTTTATCAACATTGGCCTCAGTTTTGTTCTCACAGTTAATTTGTGTGCCTTCATGTAACGTCAGGTCATTGCGATAGACTTTTTGCAACATGTCAACAATAACTGTGCCACAGACAGTGACGAGTGATGAAACAGCTGTGGAAAGTTTAAGTTATTCCGTGTATATCGCCTCGAGTTAAGAGAATGGAGTTGAGCGGTCCTCAACTACTTTGTGAGTTGCATCAAGATTATAAAGTTATTAGTCACGTCAATGGTTTTTGTTCGTTGAGAAATGTCAATGATGAGTATTGACTGATTTAAGTAAAGTTGTCATCTAATCCATAGTGATATTAGATTGTATCTTCGAAGAGAATGGTCACAAATAAATAAAAAAAATGGCATTGCTCATTTAGATTAGACTAGAATGCAGTTGTGTTACCAGAATAGATTCTGACTGTCTGCTTGCTTACAGCTGCACTCGGTTCGGACAAACTTCCTGTATAAATTAAGACACTGCAGAGCCGGCGCAAAATATGGCTGGGAAAATGTACCGCAATCCAGGAAGGAGAAATCAGTTATACTCTGAATTGTCCCATTATCCAAACTCTTACACCGAGAAGTTTGAACGACTGGCTAAAAAAACTAGCTCGCGTAAGAGTTGGGATAATAGGACAATTAGGAGTAAAATGCATTTCTCATCCCTGGATTGAGGTACAATCGGCTCTGCACAAGCTTGTCGGACCCGAGTGTAGCTGTAAACAAGCATAGAGTCTGAATCTATTCTGGATAGCAGTAGTGCAACGTTTTCGTTATGTTGACATTTCTATGCATTCACCTGTGTCCCTCTACTCCCTCTGTACAATTAGACTAGATCATACTAAAACATGTCACTATGTTGCCTAGCCATATCTAGGACCTGTCACTTTTTAGTCATAGATGTAGCTATATGTTGTTGACATGTCCGTGCATTAACCAGTGTCCCTCTGTCCCTCAGTATGCCCGGGTCTGGCTCCCAGATGCTGTGGAGGCATGGAAGCCAGCAGAGCTCACCAAAGACTACACTCCTGGAGACAGGGCTCTGTGTCTACAGCTGGAGGATGGCACAGTGAGAGAGGAGCTGGGTCTAGAGGGGTGGAGAGATGGGTCTGGAGGGGTAGAGAGATGAGTCTGGAGGGATGGGTCTGGAGGGGTGGAGAGATGAGTCTCTGGGTCTGGAGGGGTGGAGAGATGGGTCTGGAGGGGTGGAGAGATGAGTCTGGAGGGGTGGAGAGATGAGTTTCTGGGTCTGGAGGGGTGGAGAGATGGGTCTCTGGGTCTGGAGGGGTGGAGGGGTGGAGAGATGGGTCTCGTTGGAATAGAAAGAAGTAACATTTGGATAAAAACAGGGGCAGGGTTTTGACTATGGCTGTTACATTCTGAGGACTTGCCCACCACAGTATCATCCATATTGTAAATAATTGTTATCCTGTTTTATTCATGTACCTAGTTGATACATTTACTTCAGCCTAAAAAAGATGTTGCTAAAGTTAGCTACCACCTTGGCTTGAGTAAGTGAAGGCGTCACATTACAGCTACTGTTTTGGACACACATGTTCATAAGTAGCCTGAACATTAGATGTTTAGATCAAGCTAGATACAGGGACTGAAACGTAAGAGGTCACAACACCTACGGTGCTTGTCGGATGGTGCAATCTATCTAATATGGGTTGTTTATTCAACGTTGGAATTGTATACAGTATGCCTTCTAATTAATTAAAGATTCACTATGCAGAAATCACTCCGCCATTTCCTGGTTGCTAATATTCTAATAGTTTGCCTAATTTCAGTTTATGTAACAAAACAAGCAAGTATAGTGTACAGAATCATTGTACCATCTAAACCGCTGTGAAATATATTTTCCATCACCAAAACTATTGTATTTTCAGCTGTTTGAAGCTGGAGTATAAAACCGAACGTAAAAGACGCCAAAAAAAAAAAACTTAACGAGAAACATACAAATAACGCACATAGAACAGATCTACCTTCTTAGACTTGTTTTCAATGGGAATGACAGATCTATAATCCACATTTCTATGTGAATTTCATCAGGTCGCCCCCCCCCCCCCAAAAAAAAGTGACATATTGCAGTATTAAATACTGAACTCCTTTATAGTGTAATTAGTCTGTCCTTCATGCGTCCATTAAATAGAGGGTTAAAATGGTGATTCTCTTCTGCCCAACCACTCAGATAACATCTTGGGCTTATTTCCATACCTGAAGTACATGGATCACATGCCTCAACTTGAACTGTCAGCTGCTGTGCAACAGAAAACTCTTGGGAGTAAAAAGCACCGTTTTTGAAATAGTGGAAGAAGAGGGCAGAAGAGAATCACCATTTTAACACTCTATTGAAATGGATGCATGAAGGACAGACTAATTACACTATAAAGGAGTTCAGTATTTAATGCTACAATATGTCACTTTTTTTTGCATAGTGAATCTTTAATTAATTAGAAGGCATACTGTTTACAATTCCAACGTTGAATAAACAACCCATATTAGATACATTGCACCATCCGACATAAGCTTGCACTAATTTCCAGTGCTTGTCCAGTGAATATATATATATATATATATATATATATATATATACATTGCTCAAAAAAATAAAGGGAACACTTAAACAACACAATGTAACTCCAAGTCAATCACACTTCTGTGAAATCAAACTGTCCACTTAGGAAGCAACACTGATTGTAGGATGTGTTATTTTAGTGTTCCCTTTATTTTTTTGAGCAGTGTATATATACGTTATTGTTATTTTTTGAGGTGTTGTGTTCATCTGGCTGCTGTGTTTTCTTCCAGAATGTGGAACACAAGATCGACCCCCAGACCAACAGTTTACCCCCGCTAAGGAACCCTGATATCCTGGTGGGGGAGAATGACCTGACAGCTCTCAGCTACCTCCACGAACCAGCAGTACTACACAATCTCAAAGTGCGCTTCGTGGAGTCCAAGATGATCTACACGTACTGTGGTAAAGAGACACTCACACTCCCAAGTCCATCTACACGTGTTTGCGGGTAAAAACTAAAGGCTTTAACTCTGTTCTGGTGACTCACTGTAGACTTTGGAGTCCCGTTCACAGGACTGCCAGTTCCGTTCGAGGTAATATAGATAGTGTCGATCATATATTCAGAAGTCTGTGTCCTGACATTCTGACCTACGTTCAAAATGTTCTACCTTAAATATACATGTTCTAACCGCTGTAAACATGCTTGTTTTAACTGCTGTAAACATGCTTGTTTTAACCGCTGTAAACATGCTTGTTTTAACCGCTGTAAACATGCTTGTTTTAAACCGCTGTAAACATGCTTGTTTCTAAAAACGCTGTTAACATGCTTGTTCTAAACTCGCTGTTAACATGCTTGTTTTAACCGCTGTAAACATGCATGTTCCTGAACCGCTGTAAACATGCTTGTTTTTAACTGCTGTAAACATGCTTGTTTACCGCTGTAAACATGCTTGTTTAACCGCTGTAAACATCTGTTTTAACCTGTAACTGCTTGTTCTAACCGCTGTAAACATGCTTGTTCTAACCGCTGTAAACATGCTTGTTTTAACCGCTGTAACATGCTTGTTCTAACCGCTGTAAACATGGCTTGTTTTAACTGCTGTAAAATGCTTGTTTTAAACCGCTGTAAACATGCTTGTTTTAACTGCTGTAAACATGCTTGTTTTAAACCGCTGTTAAACATGCTTGTTCTAACCGCTGTAAACATGCTTGTTTTAACTGCTGTAAACATGCTTGTTCTAACCGTGTAAAATGCTTGTTTTAACCGCTGTAAAACATGCATGTTAACCGCTGTAAACATGCTTGTTTTAACTGCTGTAAACATGCTTGTTTTAACTGCCTGTAAACATTGCTTGTTTCTAAACTGCTGTAAACATCGCTGTAAACATGCTTGTTTAACCGCTGTAAACATGCTTGTTTCTAAACCGCTGTAAACATGCTTGTTTTTAAACTGCTGTAAACATGCTCTTGTTTTAAACCGCTTAAAACATGCTATGGTTTTCTAACTGCTGTTAAACATGCTTGTTTTAACTGCTGTAAACATGCTTGTTTTAACTGCTGTAAACATGCTGTTTTTAAGCGCTGTAAACATGCTTGTTCAACTGCTGTAAACATGCTTGTTTTAACTGCTGTAAACATGCTTGTTTTAACCTGCTGTAAACATGCTTGGTTTTAACTGCTGTAAACATGCTGTTTTAACCTGGCTGTCAACATGCTTGTTCTAACCGGCTGTAAAACATGCTTGTTTTAACCGTGTAAACATGCTTGTTTTAACGCTGTAAACATGCTTGTTTTAACTGCTGTAACATGCTTGTTTTAACTGCTGTAAACATGCTTGTTTTAAACTGCGTTGTAACATGCTTGTTTACTGCTGTAAACATGCTTGTTTTAACCGCTGTAAACATGCTTGTTCTAACCGCTGTAAACATGCTTGTTTTAAACCGCTGTAAACATGCTTGTTCTAACCGCTGTAAACATGCTTGTTCTAACCGCTGTAAACATGCTTGTTTAACGTTAACGCTGAAACGCTGTAAACATGCTTGTTTTAACCGCTGTAAACATGCTTGTTTTAACGCTGTAAACATGCTTGTTTTAACTGCTGTAAACATGCTGTTCTAACTGCTGTAAACATGTTGTTTTAACTGCTGTAAACATGCTTGTTCTAACCGCTGTAAACATGCGCTTGTGGTGGAGCTGCAGAGTTTATCGGGAATTTAATGTGGAAATTAGATCATTGTTGTCATATTGGTTCTGAATTATTTCTGTATCTGGAAAACATTTGTTGTTAACTGCTATCAGACCTGGCTATTTGAAATGTTTTGAAATTCTGTTGTGTGTGTGTTGTGTGTGTGTGTGTGTGTGTGTGTGTGTGGTGTGTGTGTGTGTGTGTGCTTTCATTATCATGTCACTCGATTCGTTGATGTGAATTCATTCAGGCAGCGTGTTGGTGTGCTATCAACCCTCTCTATGAGTAGCTATCCGCCATCTATCACCATGACATCAGATCAGAACGCCTACAGTGACAGGACATGGGAGATATGGAACCTCACATCTTCGCTGTGCAGAGGAGGCTTACAAACAGATGGCCAGGTCTGTCAATCACTCAGCTGAATGTCGTGGCCTGTGCTTCCTTCCTCTCTTGACATGATTGGACAGGTGACGTTAAGGCCTCCACCACATGGCTTTCGCTGTCCAATCATGCCACATCGTGATTAACTTCAAGGAAGGCTGGGGGGGGGGGCACTTTGCACTTTTTCTAATAACTTGTTCTTCTTCTTCTTCTAGAGATCAGAGGAACCAGTCCATCATCGTGAGTGGGGAGTCTGGGGCTGGTAAAACAGTCTCTGCATAAGTATGCCATGAGATACTTCGCTACAGTCAGCGGGTCCTCCAGCGAGGCTAATGTGGAGGAGAGAGTACTGGCCTCTAGCCCCATCATGGAGGTAAGAGAACCACAGGTCTTCTTTCAATTCAGTAAACTTTATTGATCCTAGAAGGGGAAATCATTGTTGTAAGTTAAAGGCAAAATGTTGGAGTTTTCAGATTGAGCTGACTACATGTCAATGGCATGTTTGTTTCCACAACGTTTTGCCCTGCTGAACATGGCCCAGATCTACTTGTCTGTAGCCAACTACCCAAATGATACCCGGAGCTCGTTCATTCTGTTTCCCCCCCCCCTCCCTTAGGCCATCGGGAATGCAAAGACGACTAGAACGACAACAGCAGTCGCTTTGGGAAGTACATCGAGTTGGATTCGACAAAAACTATCACATCATCGGAGCCAACATGAGAACGTACTTGCTGGAGAATCTAGAGTGGTGTTTCAGGTGAGGTCCATAACATGGACTGTATTTGGTTGTGGCTTGAGTTCAGGGTGTTTCTTTAGGGGCAAACCGTAGCAAACTGTTTCATACCACTCAACAATGACCTCGTTTTGTAAGTTTGTCATCTGTAAAAGGAATTCTTCGCTGTATGTTGACTGGGGAGTCGTTTTTTTTTTTTTTGCTACAGCTGAATGTCCTCGTTCCTTCTTCCTAATGAATTATGGGCTTTAGGATTTTCTAACAACACATTCTGAAGAGAAAGAGGCCGTGTGCCACTGCAGTCTTGTTTTATTTTTAAAACTCGATTTGATTATACACTTGTTGTCATTGCAGGCTTACCGAAGAGAAGGAACTACCATATCTTCTACCAACTGTGTGCCTCCTCAACCTTCCTGAGTTCAAAACTCTCCAGTTAGGTATGATTCTGTCACTAAACAAAAATTATAACGCAGCACGCGTGTTTGGTCCATGTTTCACGAGCGGAAATAAAGATCCCAGAAATGATCCATACGCACAAAAAATCTTATTCTCTTCCAATTTTATCCACAAATTTGTTAACATCCTTTGTTAGTGAGCATTCTCCTTTGCTAAATAATCCATCCACCTGACAGGTGTGACATATCAAAGAAGCTGATTAAGGCATGATCATTACACAGGTGCACCTTGTGCTGGGACAAATCTAAGGCCACTCTAAATGTGCAGTTTTGTCACACAACACAATGCCACAGATGTCTCAAGTTGAGGGAGCGTGCAATTGGCATGCTGACTACAGGAATGTCCACCAGAGCTGTTGCCAGAGAATTTCATGTTAATTTCTCTACCATAAGCCGCCTCCAACGTTGTTTTAGAGAATTTGGCTGTACGTCCCACTGGCCTCCCAACCACAGACTACATGTATGGAGTCATGTGGGCGAGTGGTTTGCTGATGTCAACGTTGTGAACAGAGTGCCCCATGGTGGCGGAGGGGTTATGGTATGGGGCAGGCATAAACTACGGACAATGAACACAATTGCATTTTATCGATGGCAATGTGAATGCACAGAGATACCGTGACGAGATCCTGAGGCCCGTTGTCATGCCATTCATCAACCACCATCACCTCATGTTTCAGCATGATAATGCACGGCCCCATGTCGCCAGGATCTGGACACAATTCCTGGAAGCTGAAAATGTCCCAGTTCTTCCATGGCCTGCATACTCACCAGACACGTCACCCATTGAGCATGTTGTGTACGACAGCGTGTTCCAGTTCCCGCCAATATCCAGCAACTTCGCACAGCCATTGAAGAGGAGTGGGACAACATTCCACAGGCCACAATCAACAGCCTGATCAACTCTATGAGAAGGAGATGTGTTGCGCTGCATGAGGCAAATGGTGGTCACACAAGATACTAACTGGAGGGTAGCTCTCCAGGAACAGGGTTGGAGTTAAAACCTACAGGAGGGAATCTCTCCAGGAACAGGGTTGGAGTTAAAACCTACAGGAGGGTATCTCCCCAGGAACAGGGTTGGGCAGTCAAGATATACATGAATATAGAAGAGTATTCCTCTGAGTAAACAAAAGTTGTTTTTTTGTTCTCTATAATCTTACCACTCATGCTTCCATCCAAGAGGTGGGAGATGCTGCTGTCACGGCAAAACAGAAAGTTCATGCTTCCATCCAGAGACGTGGAATGCTGCTGTCACGGCAACAGAAAGTCATGCTTCCCATCCAGAGCGTGGAATGCTGCTGTCACGGCACAGAAGTCGTGCTTCCATCCAGAGCGTGGAATGCTGCTGTCACGGCAACAGAAAGTCATGCTTCCATCCAGAGCGTGGAATGCTGCTGTCACGGCAACAGAACATCAAACCATTGTGTGCAGCTATTCCCTTATGTGTGAAAGGAACATGTTTCCACACAGAGTGGTTCGATGGAATATCCATCATGAAATGCATCCAAAACAAGGCAAAAACCTGATCCCAGATCAGACTATCATGCTAACTCATTGCAGGCTCCATAAACATGTCTGAATGGTTTGATTCATAGGAAAGCTATGGCAGGTAGATTGACACGAGGCCGTTGTTTGTTGTGTATGGTTTCCTGTCTGCAGGTAACGCTGATGATTTCCACTGTACCAACCAGGGAGGTAGCCCTGTCATAGAGGGAGTAGACGATGCCAAAGAGATGTGCAGCACCCGGAAGGCTTTCTCACTGTTAGGTGAGTTAGTATAATAGCGAAATTATACCCCCAAGCAAAGCATTGTACCAGCAACTGTGGTTATATAGAATTAAAATGATCATGAAACATATTTGTTGACTGTAGTTTATGCAGCAATTCCATTTGTCTCGCTATGTATTACTCTATATTCAAGTCTAATTCGGCACACGTTGGCCTGTAAATGTTTGTTTGCCAGCAGTAACTATTGGTCTGCATCTGAAGACAGCCAAGCAGGGTTGAGCCTGGTGGAGGGCCACACTAAACCCGTTTGTCGTCACTAGAGACGCCACTAAAAGCTTCTCTCTCTTTTTTTATTTTTTTTCAGGAATCAATGAAACGTACCAAATGGACCTTTTCCAAATCCTGGCCGCTCTGCTTCACCTTGGCAACGTGGAGGTGGAAGAGAGATCGGCAGACAGCAGTAACATCCTGGTGAGTTCAAAACAGACTCTATGTCCCAAAAATGGCACCCCTTTCCCCTATATAAAGCATTACATTAATCTAGCCCTATGGGTCCTGTATAGGCATTGAAATAGGGAGCTCTTTAAGAAGCTATTATTAACACGTTTCTATTCTCACAGGACTGTCCTGCACATTTCCCTTGTCAGTGTAGAGCTATGCCGTACTAGGCATCACAGAGTGTTAGCCTAAGGGGCTGTTGAAAGTACAACAATGCTGCCAATTCTATGTTGGTTTTGCATGGAATGCTGGCCCTTTTATGTTAGGGATGGTTTCCCAGACACTGATTTTTTTTTTAAAGCCTAGTCCTGAACTAAAGAAACACACTCAATGGAAAATCATATTCATTTTTCTTTTTTGGTCCACTGAATCTCCATGGAAACCGGTACTTAGTCCAGGACTAAGCTTAATCTGTGTCCAGTAAACCAGCCCTTTGTCCTAAACTGATGTTCATGTTCTGTTTGGGGGTATTATGTTATCATTTATGTTATTATATATTGTTGTGTCCTTGCAGCCTGACAATAGTCACCTGACGGTGTTCTGTGAGCTGATGGGCGTGGCCTACCAGGACATGTCTCATTGGCTGTGCCACAGGAAATTGAAGACTGCCACGGAGACCTACGTTAAGCCCCTCTCCAAAGTGCATGCGGTCAACGCACGGGACGCGCTGGCCAAACACATCTACGCTAAACTCTTCAGCTGGATCGTAGACCACATCAATGAGACTCTGCGCTCTGCTGTCAAACAGCGTTCCTTCATTGGGGTTCTCGACATCTATGGGTGGGTGTGTGGTGGTGGTGGGGGTCAGTGATGTGTTCTGGTGTTTACATCGTGAATATACACTGAGTGTACAAAACATTAAGAACACCTTCCTAATATTGAGTTGCACCCCCGCCCATGTGACCTCAGAACAGCCTCAATTCTGTCATGGAAAGAGCAGGTGTTCTTAATGTTTTTGTCCGCTCAGTGTATAAATGGTCTCTTGACCTTAGTCATGTTTCATTTCCTGTTTCCCCCCCCCAGGTTTGAAACGTTTCACATCAACAGCTTTGAGCAGTTCTGTATCAACTATGCCAACGAGAAGCTTCAACAGCAGTTTAACATGGTAGGTGTCTCTCTCTCTCTCTACCTGTCTCTGTCTCTGTCTCTGTCTCTGTCTCTGTCTCTGTCTCTCTCTCTCTCTCTCTACCTGTCTCTCTATACTCTCTTCTGTCTCTACCGTGTCTCTCTGCCTCTCTCTCTCTCTTCTGTCATCTCTCTCTCTTCTCTCTCTAGCGCTGTTCTCTCTCCATCTATCCTGTCTCGTCTCTCTCTCTCTTACCCGGTCTCTCTCTACCCTCTCTCTCGTCTATCCTGTCTCTCTCTGCTCTCTATATACCTGGTCTCTCTCTCTCTCTCTCTATAATATATACCTGTCTCTCCTCTCTCGTGCTCTCTCCTGAAACCTGTCTGTCTCTCTCTCTCTCTGCTCTGTCTCTTCTCTCTTCTCTCTCTTTCTATCCCTGTCTTCTCTCTCTCTCTCTCTCTCTTACCCTGTCTCTCTCTCTCTCTACCTGTTCTCTCTATACTCTCTCTCTCTCTTATTATTATTCTCTCTCTCTCTCTATATCTGCCTCTCTCTCTCGTACGCTCTCGTCTCTCTCTCTACCTGTACTCTCTCTGAACCTCTTTCTCTCTCTACCTGTCTCTCTCTATCTCTCTCTCTCTCTACTGTCTCTCTCTTACCTACTCCTCTCTAACCTCTCTCTCTCTACCTTGTCTCGTCTCGACTCTCTCTCTCTACCTGTCTTCTCTAGCCTCCTCTCTCTCTAACTGTCCTCTCTCTCTCTACTCTCTCTCTCTCTCTAACCTGTCCTCTCTCTCTCTACCTTTCTCCTCTCTCTGCTACCTGTCTCTCTCTCTACTATCACCTCTCTCTCTCTCTCTACCTGTCTCGGCTCTCTCTATCTCTTCTCTTCTCTATTTAATAAGTTTCTAAAGTACCTAGCCTCTTCTCTCTCTCTAACCTGTTCTCTCTCTCTACCTGTCTCTCTTCTCTACCGTCTCTCTCTCTCTCTGCCTGTCTTCTAACCGTCTCTCTCTCTCCCCCGTCTCTCTCTCTCTACCTCTCTCTCCTCTCTGATTGAAGCGAATTTTGTTCAGATTATCTTGTATGAGAGCACATGAATCCAAGATCAAAACTCCTAGAGTCTGAGAGGATCTGGATATGTTTAAGCAATATGGTTGGAAAGCTTCATCTTTGCCCTGTGGTTATGGGCCAGGTTGCCATATTGGCATAAACCTCTCAAATCTCCTCAAGTACCTAGGGTATAGGGGTTCGGGTTCTTGATTTGTTGGGATTTGAGGCTTTTAACATGTCAGCGTGTTTTCTCTGCTTGGTCATTCTTGTCTGTTTTGAACCGTCGGTCCAGAGGTCAGCTGTGTTCTCTCACGTGCAAGCATGTGTTCCAACGCTGGACAGGAGGAGTACACTGAACGGAGGAGATTCCTGGACTCTCTGATAGATCTTCATGAAACCTCCCTGTATCAACCTAATCGAGGCCAAGATGGGGGGTCCTGGACTGCTGGATGAGGAGTGCAAGTAAACGAAATAAACACACACACACAAGGCAAATAATATAATGATGGAGGTCCAGAAGGATCCCTGTGGAACACTACCAAGACGAAGGGGGAGGTTGACTGCTTAAGTCTACTCCACCATACAGTGCCTTCAGAAAGTATGTCATACCGCCTTGGACTTACTCCACATCTTTGTTGTGTTACCAACCTGAATTCAATTATTATTATTATTTTTCTTCTCACCCATCTACACAAATCCCTGTGGGTGGAG
>NW_019942827.1:15068-19639 GCF_002910315.2 Salvelinus sp. IW2-2015
CCCTGTAATGACATCACAATACCCTGTAATGACATCACAATACCCTGTAATGACATCACAATACCCTGTAATGACATCACAATACCCTGTAATGATATAAAAGTGAACACGTTTTTAGACATTTTTGCACATTTATCGAAAATGTAATTTATCTAAGTATTCAAACCCCTGAGTCAATATTTTGTAGAAGCAAAGTTGGCAGCGATTTTAGCTTTGAGTCATCTTGGGCATGTCTATCATCTTTGCACATCTGGATTTGGGGATTTTCTCAAGCTCTTTTAAGTTGATGGGGAGTGGCGGTGAAATGCAATATTCAATCCTTTCCACAGATTTAATGGGATTCAAGTCTGGGCCACTCAAGGACTTTCACATTCTTGTTCTGAAGCTATTACAGCGTTGCTTTGGCTGTGTGCTTGGGGTCATTGTCCTGTTGGAATGTAAATCTTCGCCCCCAGTCTGTCGTTTGTACTCCGAAGCAGGTTCTCATCTAGGATTTGCCTGTATTTGGCTCCATTCATTGTTCCCTCTATCCTTACCAGTCTCCCAGTCGCTGAAAAGCATCCCCATAGTATGATGCTGCCACCACCATGCTTCACGGTAGGGATGGTGTTAGATGGGTGATGAGCTGTGCCTGGTTTTCTCCAGTGAAGTGCTGTAGAAACTGTTGTCCTTCTGACAGGTTCTCCCATCTCAGACAAGGAACTCTGTAGTTCTGTCAGAGTGGTCATTGGGTTCTTTGGTCCCCTCCCTGACCAAGATGCTCCCTGACCAAGGTCCTCCCTGACCAAGGTGCTCCCTGACCAAGATGCTCCCTGACCAAGGTGCTCCCTGACCAAGGTGCTCCCTGACCAAGGTGCTCCCTGACCAAGGTCCTCCCTGACCAAGGTCCTCCCTGACCAAGGTGCTCCCTGACCAAGGTGCTCCCTGACCAAGGTCCTCCCTGACCAAGGTGCTCCCTGACCAAGGTCCTCCCTGACCAAGATGCTCCCTGACCAGTTGTTCAGTTTGGTCAGATGGCCAGCTCTAAGGCAGTCTCCATATATTTGTTTAATCCTTTATACATGCACTGTATAAAGGAAACAGGATGCAACTGAGCTCAATTTGGAGTGTTATAGCAAAGGGGGTGTGAATATTTATGTAAATGAGATTTCTCTATTTCATTTTCAATCAATTTTGCAAAAATTTCAACAAAAAAACATGTTTTCACTTTGTCATTATGGGTATTTGTTGTGTAGATGGTGACGGGGAGGAGGGGGAGTTATTTAATCCATTTTGAATTCAGGTTGTAACACAACAAAATGTGGAATAAGTCAGGCACTGTACGTACACACACATATTTAGGATGTGAGTCAGGCTGATGTGTTAACTTCTCCCCTTCCTTCCTCTCCTCCCTCAGATGCCCAAAGGCTCCGATGACACATGGGCTCAGAAACTTTACAACACCTTCCTGAAGAAAAATGATCTTTTTGACAAACCTCGTATGTCCAACAAAGCCTTTATCATCCTCCACTTTGCAGACAAGGTACACAAGCATCCTTGTAAATAAAAACAACAACAACAAAAAAAACGTTGTAAATACTTTTATTTTTTACTCTAATTGGCATGTCAGACCTTCTATTTATGTATACGTTGACAGAGGCCATTGCTTGCTGTCTGACTGTAGGATGTGGTTGTTGAGTGTAGGTGACTGACTGACTGAAATAGCTCTCCTCGTTTGAGCAGTACTAACCAAACCACTCCTGTTGTAGACGGAGTATCTCAGTTTCTGTTTGAATTGACATGGGTGTATATTTCCCTACTCGCTGTTCCCTCTGTTTAACACCACCCTTTTTGTCCCTAGGTGGAGTACCAGTGTGAGGGATTCCTGGACAAGAATAAGGACACTGTCAATGAGGAGCAGATTATTGTGCTCAAGCTAAGCAAGGTTTGTTTGTTTGTTTGTTTGTTTGTTTGTTTGTTTGTTTGTTTGTTTGTTTGTTCAGATCAGGTCAAACACTCAACCTTTCTCCAGTCTTCCAGTCTGTAAATACCTTCTGTATACTAGTCTTATATAGAGGACCATCATAGTGCCCTCAGGTTAACTAGTCTCTCTGTGCGATGTTTGGACTTGGAGAACACACCCAGCACAGAGCTGTAGGAACAAGTCTATGTTTAGATCTTGACAGAACATTTTATGTAATGGAGAAGCTGCCCCCTGGTGGTCAATAAATGTTCCTAGTTCCTACGTTTATTTGTGCACTTTTCATATGGTGACAAAACCAATGGAAAAAATGTCACAGCAGACAAAGAACCAAAAGAGGACAGTCGAGATGATAAAAGAAACAACCGTTTAAACAAAACCGTTTCCTGTTCCTGTTTGAGAAGTGTTTGACTCCTCCCTCCAGTTTGATCTGCTGTTGGAGCTGTTCAGCGACGAGGAGAAGCCTGCAGGCTCCCTGACCAGTCGCAGTAAGATGACACGGCCTGTTCAGGCTCAGAGAGACCACAAGAAGACCGTCGGGACGCAGGTGAGAGGGAGCGGCAGAACAAGGCTAAAACATGAATCAGTCTTCCGATGGTGTGGTTTTCAGATTCTGATTTCTTTGGAAGTTCTAAAACACGAGTTGCCATGTTAAAACCTTCTCAATGTATATCTGATGTTTGTAGCATAACTAGTACTTTACTACATTTAGATGAGTTAAATTTGACCCTTTGTCTCGCCCCTCCCCTCAGTTTCGTAACTCTCTACATCTGCTGATGGAGACTCTGAATGGAACAACCCCTCACTATGTACGCTGCATCAAGCCCAATGACCTCAAATCCCCATTCATGTGAGTCGGCCACCACGCTCCTTTACCTGGGTTATGTTCATTAGGCACCAAACAGAGAAGAACAGAGAAGAACATAGAAACCAAACAGAGAAGAACAGAGAAGAACATAGAAACCAAACAGAGAAGAACAGAGAAGAACATAGAAACCAAACAGAGAAGAACAGAGAAACCAAACAGAGAAGAACATAGAAAGGGACTATCTGGAGTTGTCCAATAAGAAACGTTCATTTTTGTTTATGTTTTCAAAAAACGTTACAAAAAAATAATAATTATGTTCCCTAATAAATATGACATAGTTATTATTGTTTTGTGGCACCCTGGGAAGGAGAGAGTAAAATCTGTCACCAATACGTTGATTCACAACGTTGTTTCAAAATATTGTGACATGGAAAATACATTGGATTTGAAAAAATTGTATACTGGAACTCCTCTTTCTATTCTGGTTAGAGCCAGTTTGCGCTGTTCTGTTAAGCGAGTAGTACACAGCGTTGTACGAGATCTTCAGTTTCTTAGCAATTTCTCGCATGGAATAGCCCTCATTTCTCAGAACAAGAATAGACTGACAAGTTTCAGAAGAAAGTTCTTTGTTTCTGGCCATTTTGAGCCTGTAATCGAACCCACAAATAGTGATGCTCCAGATACTCAACTTGTCTAAAGGAGGCCAGTTTTATTGCTTCTTTAAGCAGAACAACAGTTTTCAGCTGTGCTAACATAATTGCAAAAGGGTTTTCTAATGATCAATTAGCCTTTTAAAATGATAAACTTGGATTAGCTAACACAACGTGCCATTGGAACACAGGAGTGATGGTTGCTGATAATGGGCCTCTGTACACCTGCCGTTTCCAGCTACAATAGTCATTTACAACATTAACAATGTCTACACTGTATTTCTGATCAATTTGATGTTATTTTAATGGACAACATTTTTAGCTTTTCTTTCAAAAACATGGACATTTCTAAGTGACCCCAAACTTTTGAACGGTAATGTATATACCAGTCAACAGTTTGGACACACCTACTCAGTCCAGGGTTTTTCTTTATTTGTACTATTTTCTACATTGTAGAATAATAGTGAAGACATCGAAACTATCAAATAACACATGGAATCATGGTTTAATAAGTGCTCAGCATATGTGGGAACTCCTTCAAGACTGTTGGAAAAGGATTCCAGGTGACTACCTCATGTAGCTGGTTGAGAGAATGCCAAGAGTGTGCAAAGCTGTCATCAAGGCGAAGGGTGGCTATTTGAAGAATCTCAAATATAAAATATATTTTGATATTTTTTAAACATTTTTATTTGGTTACTACATGATTCCATATGTGTTATTCCACCAAGCAGGTCTTTATGTTAGAGTGGCTAGACGGAAACCACTCCTCAGTAAAAGGCACATGACAGCCCGCTTGGAGTTTGCCAAAAGGCACCTAAAGACTCTCAGACCATGAGAAACAAGATTCTCTGGACTGATGAAGCCAACATCGAACTCTTTGGCCTGAATGGCAAGTGTCACGTCTGGAGGAAACCTGGCACCATCCCTACGGTGAAGCATGGTGGTGGCAGCATCATGCTGTGGGGATGTTTTTCAGCGGCAGGGACTGGGAGACTAGTCAGGATCGAGGGAAAGATGAACGGAGAAAAGTACAGAGATTGAATACCTGCTCCAGAGCGTTTATGACCTCAGACTGGGGCGAAGGTTCACCTTCCAACAGGACAACAACCCTAAGCACACAGCCAAGACAACACAGGAGTGGCTTCGGGACAAG
>NW_019942827.1:20696-23105 GCF_002910315.2 Salvelinus sp. IW2-2015
CAACAACAACAACACCACCAACAACAGCACCAACAACAACACCACCAACAACAACACCACCAACAACAGCACCAACAACAACAACAACACCACCAACAACAACAACACCACCAACAACAGCACCAACAACAACAACACCAACAACAACACCACCACCAACAACAACAGCAACAACAACAGCAGCAACGTCACCCTGCCCATTGGCGCTGATTTAGTCAGCTCTAAAAGGAACTCTCACATAACATATACACAAGCATTCAACTTTCTCTATACACACACACTCACACACACACACTCACATACACACATGCCACAGCATGTTCCCGTAACAACAGAATCAGAAGCATATGTTACTCACCACACCTGTACCTGTGAACAGGTGGACCTACCAGGAGTTCTTCAACCGGTACCGGGTTCTGATGAAACAGAAGGACATTCTCTCAGACAGGAAGCAGACTTGCAGGAACGTCCTGGAGAAATGGGTTCAGGTAGGAAGTGAGGTCAGGCCTTAGGGTTCAGGAAGTGACCTGTGACAAAATACATAAATGGATATATTTTACCATGGCTATTCCACACACAAACTGTCTACTTCAATTACCTCCATCCAGTAAGTATCCAGACTGGATACAAAGGTAGCAAAGATATCAAACAAACAATGGTTAAATCAAATCAAATTTATTTATAAAGCCCTTCTTACATCAGCTGATATCTCAAAGTGCTGTACAGAAACCCAGCCTAAAACCCCAAACAGCAAGCAATGCAGGAGTGTAGAAGCACGGTGGCTAGGAAAAACTCCCTAGAAAGGCCAGAACCTAGGAAGAAACCTAGAGAGGAACCAGGCTACGAGGGGTGGCCGTCCTCTTCTGGCTGTGCCGGGTGGAGATTAGAACAGAACATGGCCAAGATGTTCAAATGTTCATAGATTACCAATATTAGAACAGAACATGGTCAAGATGTTCAAATGTTCATAGATGACCAACAGGGTCAAATAATAATAAGTGTGCTAATATGTCCAACAACCCTCTTCTCTCCAAGGACCAGGACAAATACCAGTTTGGAAAGAGCAAGATCTTCTTCAGGGCGGGTCAGGTGGCCTATCTAGAGAAGCTACGTTCTGATAAACTGAAGAAGGCGTGTGTTCGTATCCAGAAGACCATCAGATGTTGGCTGGCCAGGAAGAGGTATCTCCGTATGAGACAAGCTGCCATCACCATACAGAAAAACACACGGGGTTACCAGGCGCGCTGGTGAGTGGAGAGACTACAACCTCACAGGGTTTCCACCGACAATTATTATATACCTTCCGGACAGGGAAAGCCAGGGAATGTAAATCAATTTACGTACAGTATCGGATCATTATTTTTCTGTAATTTGACCCCACATTGCTTTACCCACTGTGTGTAGGTTTCCACTAGTTCCCACAACCACATAGTCAAAATTGGCTATATTGGAAAAATTCATAAAAAAACCAAAATGTAGAGTCAGGCATAAGGTTAGCAGTGTGGTTAGGGTTACGTTTAAAATCACATTTTAAGAAGAGAAATTGTAGAAATAGGTATGGTTTATGACTGTGGCTGTGGTACCTAGTGAAGACCCTGTATGTGTGTCATCAACATTCTAGTCAGAAATCTGACCTCACCTCACCTCTCTCTCTCTGTCTCTCCTTCTCTCCTCTCTTGTCTCTCTCTCTCCTCTCTTGTCTCTCTCTCTCCGCTCTTGTCTCTCTCCTTTCTCTCTCAACCTCGCTCGCGCTCTACCTCTCTCCTTTCGCTCTTTCCCTCGCTCTCTCTCCCTCGCTCTCACCCTCGCTCTCTCACCCTCTCTCTCCTCTCTCTTGCTCCTCTCTCTCGCTCCCTCTTTCACCCTCTCTCTTTTCTTTCTGCCCTCTCTCGCTCACCTTCTCTCTCTCTCTCACCTTCTCTCTCTCGCTCTCTCCCTCTTTCTCTCTCCTCTCGCTCTCTCTCCTCTCTCTTGCCTTCTTTCTTCTCTCTTGCCTTCTCTCTCTCACCCTCTCTCTCTCCTCTCTCTTGCCCTCTTTCCTCTCTCTCTCTCTCCTCTCTTGCCCTCTCTCCCTCTCTCTCTCTCCTCTCTTGCCCTCTCTCCCCCTCTCTCTCTCCTCCCTCAGTCTGGTAGTGTTCCTGAGGAGGACCAGAGCAGCGGTTATCATCCAGAAGAACCAGCGTATGTTAGTGGCCAGGAGACGCTACCAGCAGCAGAGGTCTGCATCCATCACCATGCAGCGTCTGCTACGGGCCTACCAGGCCAGACAGACCTACCGCAAGGTATCCAACACACACCTGCTCCAAACATCCAAACACAGTTCTCTACACACTGTCGATTATTCAGGGGGTCGTGTTCATTCGGGGGTCGTGTTCATTCGGGGGTCGTGTTCATTCGGGGGTCGTGTTC
>NW_019942827.1:23468-33351 GCF_002910315.2 Salvelinus sp. IW2-2015
TTCGGGGGTCGTGTTCATTCGGGGGTCGTGTGCATTCGGGGGTCGTGTGCATTCGGGGGTCGTGTGCATTCGGGGGTCGTGTGCATTCAGGGGTCGTGTGCATTCAGGGGTCATGTTCATTAGGGCAGAACAACGTTTCTACTTGGTTCAGATAGTACCTCCCTGTATCAGACAGTTTTCTTGTGTGTAGAACCCACTGAAACACGACTCCGGTCTACAACAGTGATTTTTCCAGGTGCTTTACATAGTAAGCAGGAAACTCACCTCAACCACCATTCTCTGCTTCCCCCAGCTGCTGTACGAACACAAGGTTCTCACCATCCAGAGGTGGGTGAGGGGCTGGCTGGCCAGGCGGAGGTGCAGACGGTCCCTGAGGGCCGTGGTTTATCTCCAGAGCTGTGTGAGACGAGTGGCTGCCAGGAGGGAGCTGAGGAAGCTACGGGTGGAGGCGCGCTCTGTAGAACACTTCAAGACGCTCAACGTGGGCATGGAGAACAAGATCATGCAATTGCAGAGGAAGGTGGACGAACAGGTGAGAAACGGCACTTCCTGTATGGACGTAGTCACTTCCTGTGTGGACGTAGTCACTTCCTGCTTCGAAATCCACCTATGTGGAAAGCTACAAATAGTAGTACTACTACAACTAAACAAACAAGTGAGACCAGGCAGTCAGGTTTCATGTTCATTTTGAGTAATGAATATTTTGGAAATCTTACTCTTTCGAGACACGCACTACTGTCTCCTTAGAAATATCTGTTTACTTCAGTATTGACCCCAGTTGAAAACAGGACATTGTTTCATGAGGTAATGCTGGTTGTTTGTCACATGTAAACCCTCAGTGTGTCCCCCCTCCCTCATGTAGCACAAGGAGAACAGAGAGCTCAGTGAGAGGTTGCGTACTGTGGAGCGGTCCCGGGCAGCGGAGAGCGAGAGACTGGGGAGAGAGGTGGAGCGACTGCGCGTGGCAGAGGAGGAGAGCAGAGTTAAAGCAGACGGGGTACCTTCCCTCCTGGAACAGCTGTCATTCCTCCGTCAGGAATTGGAGAATACCAGGGAGGAGAAAAAGGCCATACAGGAGGAGGCTAGGACATACAGGGTGGACACTGAGAAGGTAACACAACTGCTCCATTCACCTACTAACGTAGACGGAGAAGGTAGAGCTAATATGGTCGTTTCTCCAAAGTGACTAAGAAAACTGTCAACAGTGTCACTGACGAGTTATTTTAGGAATGGAACTTTCCAAGCCTGATGTTCCTCTACTGAGCCAAGGAGACAAGTGTCCACTAACGTGTTTCCCTCTTCCTGCCACTAGGTGGTGTCAGAGTTGAATGAGAACAACAGCTTGTTGGTAACAGAGAAAGACAATATGAATCAGCTGATCCAGGAACAGAGACAACAGATAGCAGGTACAGTGGGTCATGTTCATGATGGCACACAGTTTAAAAAAAAAACTTTTGCAATGGAAAACATAAACAAACACTTTCCGTTTTGCCTCTCCCTTTTTTCTCTCTGTTGTCTTCCATTTGTTGCCTAATGAACACTTCCCCGTTCCCTTTGTCCAGAGAGCAAGGCTAAAGACGGTATGCAGCTGGAGAGTGACCTCCGTGAGGAGCGTGACCACTACCAGAGTCTGCTGAGTGAATACACACACCTAAAAGAGAGACACGCCGACCTGAAAGAAGAGATGACTATCAGTGTGGTAAGATGAGTTAATGGAGGAGCATTATAGATCTTGGAGACTAGACGTTTAATTCATATGCAGCGGGTGTTGGAATGCTGTTATCCATCTCATACTGACATTCAAAGCTATTTATCCTACGTTTTATCCTAGCATTTTTGGATTAGTCATCTCTATAATATACCGACCTTGGTTTGGTTTGGCAGTGAAAGTGACACTGCCGCTTTCCTAGCTTGCTAGCCTGGATTTCAGTGGCTAAACCACTGCATACATTAGGTCTATATGAAAATAACGTATTGGTTTGGGGCTTCGGCTACCTATCTAACCTCCCATGCCGTGCTGTCTAACCAGATCACCAATAAACCAGGCCACCGGAGAACAGACTCCAACTACAGCAGCAATGAGTCTGAGGGAACTCCCAGCTCTGGATTCGCGGAGGGAAGAAACAGCTCCGTGAAAACTCCCAGCTCAACACGCAGCTCCTCGGGGTTCACCGAGTCGGAGACGAGATCTCTACGAGGAGACGTAAGGAACTCAAACATAAACATACGATCATCATCGTTGAGGTTTACGTGGATGCTCACCATCACCCATAGTTTCCACAACATCCGAGTGATGAACAAGGCTCAGGAGTATGATAGCACAAGGCTTCCACCCTCATAGTCCCACGCAGGATGCTTTGCTCTCCCGTAGAATTAGCTCAGTCTTATTTTTGGATGAACTAAAACACATGTTTTCTGTTGTTGTTATTGTTGTTCAGGACGCGTCGCACCAGGACGCGGTTGACATGTCAGTCCTGTTGAAGCTGCAGAGGAGAGTCACCGAGCTGGAGCAGGACAAACAGACACTGCAGAGACACCTGGATAAGCGGGAGGAGGCACAACAAGACCAGGTCCAAAATGCAGAGAAGCAAAAGACTGCGGGGAGAGCTGAGCTAGACCTGGAGGCTCTGAAAGTAATGACATTTCATAAATTATTACTGCACAGTTACATTTGACCATTTCTTAGTTAATATCTGGTCACTTCTGTATATGTAGAGTTGTTCTGAACTCTCTCTCTTCAGCGCCAGGAGCTGGAGTCGGAGAACAAGAGGCTGAAGACAAACCTGGCGGACCTGCGTCAGTCTCTAGCTACAGTCTCCAACCCCGGGGGTAAGACCAACCCCGGGGCTAAGACCAACCCCGGGGCTAAGACCAACCCCGGGGCTAAGACCTCCACCAGCAGCCCCGGGCCGGGCTCCCCTCCCTACACCGTGCTCCTTGAACAGCTCAACTCCTCCAACGAGGAGCTGGAGGTCAGGAAGGAGGAGGTGCTGCTCCTCCGCTCACACCTGGTCCGCCAGGAGGTGCTCAAACACAACAAGGTAGGAGGAGAGGAGGAAGTAGTCCCAAACGGTACCCTAATTCCCTATGTAGTGCACTGGTCCCTGGTCTAAAGTAGTGCACTATATAGGGAATAGGGTTCTATAGGGCTCTGGTCTAAAGTAGTGCACTATATAGGGAATAAGGTTCTATAGGGCCCTGGTCTAAAGTAGTGCACTATATAGGGAATAGGGTTCTATAGGGCTCTGGTCTAAAGTAGTGCACTATATAGGGAATAAGGTTCTATAGGGCTCTGGTCTAAAGTAGTGCACTATATAGGGAATAGGGTGCCATTTGGGACACTTCCCTACTATCAGCTAGTTTGAGCTAGGCAAATGCCGAGCAGAACCCCTCACCTTGATCACGTAATGAGTAGTTATTCGGGAGGTGAATTGTAGATCAGTGACTCTGCGCTGTCCGACTGGAAAAACGAACTAACATTCTGATTTACAAATACGTAGTACTTGTGTACTGTTTTGAATGTGTTTTTCTCTACACTGGCAGTACTTGACACCCTTTCCTTTTGGTAGGAAGCGTATGGAGAGATGCATAAGATGATTCATCTTGGTGAAACTCCACCCAAAGAGGCTGATGGGTAAACACTTTTCAACTCACCACACCCCTTCTGGATCCTTTTACATTGGTTGACTGCTGACGTCTTGGTTTATCTTGTTTTTTAGTTAGTTGACTTGATATTGGTTTACTGTTTCTCCTCTGTTTGCGTCAGATCCACTCCTGACTATCACAAGTTGAATGAGGATGGAGAGCTGTGGCTGGCTTACGACGGGTTGAAGGAGACCAACAGGTGAGCTGAGGGATAGCAAGAGGAATGTGTTCAAGGTTTTCTAAGGCAATACGATGGAACTAGATAAGAAAAAAAACTCTGATGATGAATATGTCTCTCTCTCTCTCTCTCTGTCTGTTTATCTGTTTCTTTGTCTCTCTGTGTGTCTCTCTGTGTGTCTCTCTCTCTCTCTCCTCTCTCCTCTCTCCTCTCTCTCTCCTCTCTCTCTCTCTCTCTCCTCTCTCTCTCTCTCTCTCTCTCTCCTCTCTCTCTCCTCTCTCTCTCTCTCTCTCTATTATGCTTCCTCCTCCCAGCCTGTTGGTGTTCTCAGCTGCAGGTGCAGGACAAGAGGCACGAGAAGGAGGTGGAGGAGCTGAAAGAGGAGGTGCTCAGGGTAAAAGAGGAGAACAGGCAGCAGCAACAGTTCCTCTCCCAGAGCCTCCTCCTCCCCCAGGAGGCCCGCATCGAGGCCAGCCTGCACCACGAGATCACACGCCTTACCAGCGACAACCTGGTAGGTACCAGCCAGGGCTGCGTTCAGCAGGGTACGACGTTGTGGAACGTTCAGATGTAAATAGGTTCTGTTCGACTCTCTGACATGTATAATAAGGTCTATTCAGTACTCTACTTCTATCTTACAGGACCTGATGGAGCAGCAAGAGAAACAGGACAAGATGATCCGCAAACTAAAAAAACAGCTCAAAGTCTACGTCAAGAGGGTAGAAGAATACGAAGGTATTCACACAGTTTATAATGCATTAATATGAGCTATAAATAATAGTGGTCCTAAAATAGATCCCAGTGGAACCCCCTATCTCCAGAGTTTTCTCCTTTGAAGTGTCCATTAGTTGATTATCACGTATAATATATACTGATCTCATTTCTACAATACTCTCTCTTTCTCTCTCTCTCTCTCTCTCGTTCTTTCTTTCTTTCTCTCTCCCCCCTCCCCCTGGCCGTTGGTCTCATTAGCTAGCGGTCAGATGGAGAGGGTGGCTCCAGGTCCAGAGCCTCGCTCTCCTGTTGGTATCACCCGGAAGGAGAGGGACTTCCAAGGCATGCTGGAGTACCGGAGGGGGGATGAGAGCAAACTACTGAAGAGTCTGGTTGTGGGTAAGTACTGCGTGTTTCCCTGTTATTTTGCAGCAAATACTTATTTTACATATTTCCCTATTGAGTTGTGTTTCCAATAGTGGAAAAAGTAAATGTTTGTAACAAGTAAAAGGCATACATAGATATATCAATCAATCTTTGTCAGAGCTGAAGCCTTGAGGTGTGGCTGCTAACTGGGCTGTGCTAACTGGGCTGTGCTAACTGGGCTGTGCTAACCGTGCTGTGCTAACCGTGCTGTGCTAACCGTGCTGTGCTAACCGGGCTGTGCTAACCGGGCTGTGCTAACCGGGCTGTGCTAACTGGGCTGTGCTAACTGGGCTGTGCTAACTGGGCTGTGCTAACCGTGCTAACCGTGCTGTGCTAACCGTGCTGTGCTAACCGTGCTGTGCTAACCGTGCTGTGCTAACCGTGCTGTGCTAACTGTGCTATGCTAAGGCGGCAGGTAACCTAGCGGTTAAGAGCGTTAAGCCGACCTAGGTGGAAAATATGCAAATGTGCCCTTGAGCATTGCACTTAACCTTAATTGCTCCTGTAAGTCTCTCTGGATCAGAGCGTCTGGTAAATGACTAAACTGTTGTTGTTTTTTAATGATGTTAACTGTGTTGATCCTTAGAGCTGAAGCCTCGCGGTGTGGCGGTTAACTTCCTCCCTGGTCTGCCGGCCTACATCCTGTTTATGTGTCTGAGACATGCTGACTACTCTAATGATGACCAGAGAGTCAGCATCCTGCTCAACTCTACCATCAACAGCATCAAGGGAGTCCTCAAGGTACAGCGTTAGCATCAAGGGAGTCCCCGAGGTACAGCGTTAGCATCAAGGGAGTCCCCGAGGTACAGCGTTAGCATCAAGGGAGTCCCGAAGGTACAGCGTTAGCATCAAGGGAGTCCCCGAGGTACAGGCGTTAGCATCAAGGGAGTCCCCAGAGGTACAGGTTAGCATCAAGGGAGTCCCCGAGGTACAGCGTTAGCAGGCCAGTCAAGGGAGTCCCCGAGGTACAGCGGTTAGCGTAAAAGGGGTCCCCGAGGTACAGCGTTAGTGTAAAGGGAGTCCCCGAGGTACAGCGTTAGCGTAAAGGGAGTCCCCGAGGTACAGCGTTAGCATCAAGGGAGTCCCCGAGGTACAGCGTTAGCGTCAAGGGAGTCCCCGAGGTACAGCGTTAGCATCAAGGGAGTCCCCGAGGTACAGCGTTAGCGTCAAGGGAGTCCTCGAGGTAACGCGTTAGCATCAAGGGAGTCCATCAAGGTTGATTTGGATTTTGATAGGCCTATGCTATTGTATGCTTATGGATTTCAGTGTGTTGAATTATGAGGGCGGCAGGTAGCCTAGCGGTTACAGGGTTCGGCCAGTAACTGAAAGGTCCCTGGTTCGAGTACCCGAGCCGTCAAGGTGAAAATCTGTCCATGTGCCCTTGAGCAAGGCACTTCACCCTAATTTGCTCCAGGGTTACTGTACCACTATGACTGACCTGTAAAACAACACATTACACTGCACCAATCCAGTGGATGTGACAATAAAACGTTAAATTAAATGTGAGCTTGAACATGACATCACATACTGAGGAGGTCAAGTTCAGTTGACCCATTGTAAAGTCCCGCCCCCTGAGTTACTGTTGTTTTTGGTTTTTTCAGAGGCGAGGAGATGACTTTGAGACTGTGTCTTTCTGGCTGGCCAACACCTGCCGGTTCCTACACTGCCTGAAGCAGTACAGTGGAGAGGAGGTAGGCTGGAGAGGATTAGTCTCTCATATGACAGTTATGGCTCGACTGATTTGAACACCTTAATCCACAGCTACCAAAGCACACTGTTTGCTTAGCAAGTACCGCTTCCTCCTGAGTCGGCTCCAACCCTCTAAATATTCCGTAGCACAAAATGGAGACACTTCAAGTTGTGGAATGAGTTTCACAGATGCCCGTCTTCTACACACACACACACACACACACACACACACACACACACACATACACGATGTAGTGCTAGTGTTCTGAGATTAGGATGGAAACACAAACCCCTGTGTTAACTGCTTTACAACCTTACCTGTAACTGCGGGTTGACCTCTGTTTATAACCATCTCCTCTCCTGTAGGCGTTTGTAAAGAACAACACCCCGCGGCAGAATGAGCACTGCTTGTGTAACTTTGACCTGTCAGAGTACCGTCAGGTCCTCAGTGACCTGGCCATCCAGAACTACCAGCAGCTGGTCAGATGCATGGAGGAGGCCCTGCAGCCTATGATAGGTGAGGAGACATTTAGCAGACGCTCTTATGCAGAGCCACTTACATTCAGTGTATTCAACTAAAGTAAGCTAATTAACCACATAATATGATCCGATGAGCAATGCTAGTGAGAGTGAGCAATGCTAGTGAGAGTGAGCAATGCTAGTGAGAGTGAGCAATGCTAGTGAGAGTGAGCAATGCTAACCGACAACGAGCAATGCTACCGACAACGAGCAATGCTACCGACACGAGCAATGCTAGCGACAACGAGCAATGCTAGCGACAATGAGTAATGCTAGCGAGAGTAAAGGATTAACAAGTACAGTAGTGAACACTTCTGAAATAACAATGCAAAGGAAGAGTAGCACTACTCACACAGTCCAAATGAGAAACAACAACAAAACAATTAACAAACAAGTGACATTTTATTGTCCAACAATATCCCAGTTCCGGGTATGCTGGAGCATGAGAACTTCCAGGGAGTTCTGGGGTCTAACCCACGGGCCTTCGGAAGAGGACGTCCAGTTTCCCCGGAGAGGCTGTTTACACGGTGGACAGCATCCTACAGCAACTCGGTCTCCGTCCACGCTACCCTGATTCAGCATGAACGTCGACCCCGAGCTCTCAAACAGGTGTGTGTGTTGAGGAGTAAACTCTTGAGACAAATCTAGATTTGATGTTCCATAGGGATGGATTGTTGCCTCTGTTTCTTTCTAGTTTGATATGTTATATCTCCCAGGGGGGGAGGCAGCAGTTCTAGTTGATATGTTTATCTCCCAGGGGGGGAGGCAGCAGTTCTAGTTTATATGTTATCTCCCAGGGGGGAGGCAAGCAGTTCTAGTTTAATATGTTATCTCCCAGGGGGGAGGCAGCAGTTCTAGTTGATATGTTATCTCCCAGGGGGGAGGCAGCAGTTTCTAGTTGATATGTTATCTCCCAGGGGGGAGGCAGCAGTTCTAGTTTATATGTTTATCTCCAGGGGGGAGGCAGCAGTTCTAGTTTATATGCTGTATGTTATATGTTATTCCCAGGGGGGGAGGCAGCAGTTCTAGTTTATATGTTATCTTCCCAGGGGGGGAGGCAGCAGTTCTACTTGATATGTTATCTCCCAGGGGGGAGGCAGCAGTTCTAGTTTATCATGCTGTATGTTATATGTTATCTCCCAGGGGGGGAGGCAGCAGTTCTAGTTTATATGTTATCTCCCAGGGTGGGAGGCAGCAGTTCTGTTTATATGTTTTCCCAGGGTGGGAGGCAGCAGTTCTAGTTGAATATGCTGTATGTTATCTCCCAGGGGGGGAGGCAGCAGTTCTAGTTTATATGTTATCTCCCAGGGGGGAGGCAGCAGTTCTAGCTGATATGTTATCTTCCAGGGGGGGAGGCAGCAGTTCTAGCTGATATGTTATCTCCCAGGGAGGGAGGCAGCAGTTCTAGTTGAATATGTTATCCTCCAGGGGGGGAGGCAGCCAGTTCTAGTTGATTATGTTTCTCCCAGGGGGGGAGGCAGCAGTTCTAGTTGATATGTTATCTCCCAGGGGGGGAGGCAGCAGTTCTAGCTGATATGTTATCTCCCAGGGGGGGAGGCAGCAGTTCTAGCTGATATGTTATCTCCCAGGGGGGAGGCAGCAGTTCTAGTTGATATGTTATCTCCCAGGGGGGAGCCAGCAGTTCTAGCTGATATGTTATCTCCCAGGGGGGAGGCAACAGTTATAGTTGATATGCTATATGTTATCTCCCGGGGGGAGGCAACAGTTATAGTTGATATGCTGTATGTTATCTCCCAGGGGGGAGGCAACAGTTATAGTTGATATGCTGTATTTTATCTCCCGGGGGGAGGCAACAGTTATAGTTGATATGTTATCTCCCAGGGGGAGGCAACAGTTCTTGTTGATATGCTATATGTTATATGTTATCTCCTAGGGGGGAGGCAGCAGTTCTAGTTGGTATGTTATATGTTATCTCCCAGGGGGTGAGGCAGCAGTTCTAGTTGATATGCTATATGTTATCTCCCAGGGGGGAGGCAACAGTTCTTGTTGATATGCTATATGTTATCTCCCAGGGGGTGAGGCAGCAGTTCTAGTTGATATGGTATATGTTATCTCCCAGGGGGTGAAGCAGCAGTTGTAGTTGATATGCTGTATGTTATATGTTATCTCCCAGGGGGTGAGGTAGCAGTTGTAGTTGATATGCTATATGTTATATGTTATCTCCCAGGGGGTGAGGCAGCAGTTCTACATCATCTGTTCTGTCACTCTCAACAACCTGCTGCTGAGGAAAGACATGTGCTCCTGGAGTAAAGGACTGCAGATCAGGTACAGCCCTTTGACATGTTTTCACCCAAAAATATTTCTATAGAAGCTAAAGGGTTATAGGCCCCAAGAATGATACCTGGGAAAACACTCATTGGACACTGTGTTAAAAGAATAAAAAATAAATGAAGATTTACTTGTTAGAGGACTGACTATTTGTTCTGATATGATTGAGACAGATGTATTTTGAAACGTTAATCTGTTTGTCACAAATTGGTTGTCTGTCCTCTGTACTGTGGTTTTTGATAACTGTAAAAAGGCCTTTTTATAAATACAGTACATTGGGATTGATTGGTTTCTCTCTAGGCACAACAAGTGACAGCTGGGGGAGAGGGGGCTGTCAGACTGTGGAGTTAAAGAGAGATGGGTTAGGGGTTAGCAGTGTCTCCTAAAGAGAGATGGGTTAGGGGTTAGCAGTGTGTCCTAGAG
>NW_019942827.1:33490-52443 GCF_002910315.2 Salvelinus sp. IW2-2015
GTGTGCCTAGAGAGAGATGGGTTAGGGGTTAGCAGTGTGTCCTAGAGAGAGATGGGTTTAGGGTTAGCATGGTGTCCTAAAGGAGCAGGGTTAGGGGTTAGCAGTGTGTCCTAAAAGAATGGGTCTAGGGTGTAGCAGTGTCTCCTTTAAACTGTGGGGGGGGGGGGTGTCCTCTCTAGGTATACAGTGTGGCAGCGGAGAGGTGGCTGAGGAGAGGGGGGTCAGACGTGGGCCTAACTGGGGGGGAGGGGGGGGTGTCTCTCTTAGGTATAAATGTGGGGCAGCTGGAGCGAGTGGCTGGAGGGAGAGGGGCTGTCAAACTGTTGAGCTAACTGTGGGGGGGGTTGGGGTCTCTCTAGGTATAATGTGTGGCAAGCTGGAGGAGTGGGGCTGTCAGACTGCAGAGCTAACTGGGGGGGGGGTTGGCTGTCTCTCTAGGTATAAATGGTGGAGCTGGAGGAGTGGCTGGAGGAGAGGGGGCTGTCAGACTGTGGAGCTAACTGGGGGGGGGTTGGTGTCTCTCTAGTATAATGTGTGGCAGCTGGAGGAGTGGGGGCTGTCAGACTGCAGAGCTAACTGGGGGGGGGGGTTGGTTGTCTCTCTAGGTATAATGTGTGGCAGCTGTGAGGAGAGGGGGCTGTCAGACTGTGGAGTTAAAGAGATATGGGTTAGGTGGCAGTGTCTCCTTTAACTTGGCGGGGGTGGGTGTCTCTCTCTAGGTATAATGTGTGCAGCTGGAGGATGGCTGGAGGAGAGGGGGGCTGTCAGACTGGGGAGTTAAGAGATATGGGTAGGGTTAGCAGTGTCTCCTTTAAACTTGGCGGGGTGGGTGTCTCTCTCTAGGTATAATGTGTGGCAGCTGGAGGAGTGGCTGGAGGAGAGGGGGGCTTGTCAGACTGCGAGCTAACTGGGGGGGTGTCTCTCTCTAGGTATAATGTGTGCCAGCTGGAGGGAGTGGCTGGAGGAGAGGGGGCTGTCAGACTGCGGGAGCTAAAGAGATGCTGGAGCCGCTGATCCAGGCCTGCTCAGTTACTACAGGTCAAGAAGAAGACTGAGGAGGACGCGCAGGCTATCTGCACCATGTGCTCTGCCCTCACCACAGTACAGGTAGGTTCATCTAGGTGCCACGAGAGTATACATAGCTGGTTCCAGACTGTTTGTACTGGCCTTTCCAATTCAGACTGGAGTTGACTATACAGCAACCACAGATCTGAGATCAGGCACAGTATACAGAGTAGTAGTAACCGGTAATATTTCTTCCTTTACAAAAATTATAATTTTGTTGCCATGTGATCCGTCTATTGATAATTTCTCATGATTTGTTCATTCTGTTTTTCTCTCGTCAGATTGTGAAAGTGCTAAGCTTGTACACCCGCGTGATTGAATTTGAGGAACGGGTTTCAATATCCTTCATTAGAATCATACAGGTAAGGAGCTGTGGTCTGCTTGTCTCTGTGTATACTTTGCTCTCTCGCTCTCCTTTTATATAATGTCACTATGTTATTGAGTTGTTCTCCTCTCCTCTCTGTCACCCTCAGGCCCTGTGTGAAAGGCCGCGTTGAGTCATCGCTGCTACTTATGGACGCCAGAAGATATTCTCTGTGACATTTCCCTTCACCCACTCCCCGCTGGCTCTGGAAACCATTCAGATCCCTAGCAGTCTGAATCTAGGATTCCTCACACGGGTCTAACCCTCCCCGTGCTCTGGAAACATTCAGATCCTAGCAGTCTGAATCTAGGATTCCTCACACGGGTCTAACCCTCCCCCCTGGCTCTGGAAACCATTCAGATCCCTAGCAGTCTGATCTAGGATTCCTCACACGGGTCTAACCCCTCCCCGCTGGCTCTGGAAACCATTCAGATCCTGCAGCTGAATCTAGGATTCCTCACACGGGTCTAACCCCTCCCCGCTGGCTCTGGAAACCATTCAGATCCCTAGCAGTCTGAATCTAGGATTCCTCACACGGGTCTAACCCTCCCCCTTGGCTCTGGAAACCATTCAGATCGCCTAGCAGTCTGAATCTAGGAATTCCTCACACGGGTCTAACCCCTCCCTTGGCTCTGGAAACCAAATCAGATCCCTAAGTCTGAATCTAGGATTCCTCACACGGGTCTAACCCCTCCCCGCTGGCTCTGGAAACCATTCAGATCCCTAGCAGTCTGAATCTAGGATTCCTCACACGGGTCTAAACCCCTCCCTCTGGCTCTGGAAACCAATCAGATCCCTAGCAGTCTGAATCTAGGATTCCTCACACGGGTCTAACCCCTCCCCCCTGGCTCTGGAAACCAATCAGACCAATCAGATCCCTAGTGTATCCTTCTATCCTCCCTCCTTGAAGTCATCTCTGATTTTACACATAGTTGGACAGGTTTGATTTACTTCAAGGAAGGGAGGAAGAAATTCGAACGGCGCCCAGGAATTCTCCCCCAATGGGCCTGAGGGAACTATATGATTCACCAAAGATGCCTGACCATTCATGTTTTACAAATGCCTTGGAAAAAGTCAGTCCGTTTTTATAACGTTGTCCTGACCACTTACAATAGAAACAAGGGATATTGGAGACGCTTTGTAATAATGTGATGTATTTGGCAAGAGATAAATTATATTATAATAAATAATGAATCTTTTAGCAATAGTTACAGTATACTCCGTGTTTCCCCTATATGTATGCGCTGTCAAATCGTGGAAGAATTTTCAGGATGGAAAAACGTTTTCAGCGTAAACTTAAATTAGATATAAAGTATGTAGAAAAGATAATGACGTGATATATATATATTTTTTAAATGCGATCATCTTTGAGAACTAACAATCACCAAGATGAGAACTAGACAGTCAGAGAGAATCTAAAATTCCCGAAAATATCATGTCATGGGGCCCCACATTGATTTTGTTATAAATGTTTGAGTCACTCAGATGGCATAAGCCATGGCAAAATGTTTATAATGGCAGCAAATTAGTTTTTAAAACTCAGAATTCTCAGCCCCATGACAACATGTGTAGAATTGCAAGGAAAAATAGCTTTAAAGCTGTAAAATGTTGTCTCTGCCCCATGACAACGTGTAGAATTGCAGGAAATGTGTTTTTAAAAAACATAAAAAAATGTCTCTGCAGCCAAGAGGAGGACCTGTAAAACCGCACCACCGCTGCTGAAAAGAATCAGGCTACTGTTTACTTGTTAATGTATGCACAGGGAAATGGCACTCTCTTATATTTTACGCATTAAGAAATAATACGTTGTTTGACACAACTATGCTGAACAAAAATATAAACGCAACATGCAACAATTTCAAAGATTTTACTGAGTTACAGTTCGCATAAGGAAATCAGTCCATTGAAATAAATAAATTTGGCCCTAATCTATGGATTTCACATGACTGGGAAAGGTATCTGTTGGTCACAGATACCTTAAAAATAAATGTAAGGGCGTGGATCAGAAAACCAGTCAGTATCTGGTGTGACCACCATTTGCCTCATGCAGCGCGACACATCTCCTTCACATAGAGTTGATCAGGCTGTTGATTGTGGCCTGTGGAATGTTTTCCCACTCTTCAATGGCTGTGTGAAGTTGCTGGATATTGGCGGGAACTGGAACACGCTGTCGTCAATGTCGATCCAGAGCATCCCAAACATGCTCAATGGGTGACATGTCTGGTGAGTATGCAGGCCATGGAAGAACTGGGACATTTTCAGCTTCCAGGAATTGTGTCCAGATCCTTGCGACATGGGGCTGTACATTATCGTGCTGAAACATGAGGTGATGGCAGCAGATGAATGGCACGACAATGGGCCTCAAGATCTCGTCACGGTATCTCTGTGCATTCAAATTGTCATCGATAAAATGCAATTTTGTTCGTTGTCTGTCGCTTATGCCTGCCCATACCATAACCCCACCACCACCATGGGGCACTCTGTTCACAACATTGACATCAGCAAAACGCTCACCCACACAACACCATATACGTGGTCTACAGTTGTGAGGCCAGTTGGATGTACTGCCAAATTCTCTAAAAAGATGGAGGTGGCTTATGGTAGAGAAATGAACATTAAATTCTCTGGCAACAGCTCTGGTGGACATTCCTGCAGGCAGCATGCCAATTGCACGCTCTCTCAACATGAGACATCTGTGGCAAAACTGCATATTTTAGTGGCCTTTTATTGTCCCCAGCACAAGGTGCACCTGTGTAATGATCATGTTGTTTAATCAGCTTCTTAATAATATGCCACATCTGTCAGGTGAATGGATTATATTGGCAAAGGAAAAAATGCTCACAAACAGAAATGTAAATAAATTTAAGCGAAATAAGCTTCTTTTTTTTTGTGCGAATAGAACGTTTCTGGGATCTTTTATTTCACCTCATGAAACATGGGACCAACATTTTACATAATGCGTTTCTATTTGTGTTCAGTGTAGGTGGATGAGGGCAACGCCACTAAGCTTGGGATGAAAGGGGGGGCAGAACTACTGCTACTTTTTATTAACCAATGTAAATGTATTTCCATGAGGCTTCGTACCGTATATTTGGGAGCCAAAGTTAGTTGGCTGGTGCTGACCTATGTAATGTAGTACCTAGTGCTTACTACCTTTGTAATGTAGTGCTTATTGCCTTCCCATGTATCACAGTAAATACGAATATCATGAGCACCACTCCTAGTGTACACTGTGTGCTGGACACAGCAGCTAAAGAGCCTTGTTGTTGACTCACACCCTCTGTGTGCCCATTGCTTCCCATAGAGATTAAATGACCATCTAGTTTTCTAAATGTATAAACCTGAATATTTCCTCAAATGCTTTACAGTAGTTGTAATATTGTTCTATGACTGTAAGAATGTCTTGTGAATAATTCCATGAGATGCTGGTTTGTTTGCTTTGTTGGGACCAGGATGTTCAGCGTTTATTTGTTATTATGCACCTAAAGGCTTTATATTGTGTGGTCAGCAGTAAATAAAAGATGGTGAGAGGTATTTGAAATAATAAATTAAAAAAATCTAAGTCGGTTTTGAACAGGTGATCATAGAATGAACTGAGAAATGTATTTATTTACATGAAAAATACGTGCCGCTTCCATATAATACTACATGGATTACGATCAGCCAACTGCTGGGAAAAAGCTGAGAGAAATCTATTGGCTACGTTTGCTACTGTATCCCATTCCATTCCTTGAGTAAACGCAAGGCGCATGCCATGGAATCACCATAGCATCACCGTCACAACTAAAAACCCCGCCGAGGTTCTGTATCCTGTTTCTATTGTTGTCTTTGTTCAAACGAACACACCCCTAATGTCAATCTGCTGTCACAAGACTGATGGGCGGGACGAGGAAGGCAAAGTCCACTGCACAGGTAAGACCAAACGCCTGGGGAAGTTGTCGACTTTTTCACGCCACTGACGGTATGGCTGTTGTCGGCTAAACTCACGGATTGTTAAAACTTCACTACCAATGGCTTTGTCGGAACTTTATACGAAGGTGAGAAAGAAAGTGATACATGTTTTTAACTCATTCAATCTTAATACGGAATCTCAATCGCTTTGTTTTAACACCTGTTGAACACGTTGACATTTGTTTTATGACTAACATATGGTGCACATTATCCACCTGAATACAGTTTGGGAAATGATTATACAAATGAGTTTCCAACTTTCCTTGTAGTCCATTATCAAATTGCTGTGCGACAACTAATTACATAGACTACAATAATAAAGTAACGTATTTGTACACACTTTTTTGTACTGTAATTTTGATTTACCAAAAGAAGATAGTGGCATTCACTCATCTCCATTCATCTTTAGAAAGTAGGCTATAATTAATTGGCATGTTCATTCAGTACAACAGAGTGTGGATACCGGATGAAGAGCATGTCTGGAAGTCAGCAGAGATCCTGAGAGACTTCAAACCTGGAGATGATACTTTGCAACTGCAGCTTGAGGATGGCACTGTAAGTACTGAACACAGAGACTATAGACCAATAGTCACTGTTAAGTACTGAACACAGAGACTATAGACCATACAGTGCACTGTAAGTACTGAACACAGAGACTATTAGACCATACAGTGCACTGTAAGTACTGAACACAGGACTATAGACCATACATGCACTGTAATACTGAACACAGAACTATTAACACAGTGCACCGTAAGACTGAAAACACAGCTATAGACCATACAGTGCACTGTAAGTACATGAACAAGAGACTATAGACCATACAGTGCACTGTTAGTACTGAACACAGAGACTATAGACCATACAGTGCACTGTAAAGTCTGAACACAGAGACTATAGACCATACATCACTGTAAGTACTGAACACACAGACTATAGACCATACAGTGCACTGTAAGTACTGAACACAGAGACATAACCATACAGTGCACTGTAAGTACTGAACACAGAGACTATAGACCATACAGTGCACTGTAAGTAACTGAACACAGACTATAGACCATACAGTGCACTGTAGTATGAACACAGAGACTATAGACCATACAGAGTCACTGTAATACTGAACACAGAGAACTATAGACCATACAGTGCACTGTAAATACTGAACACAGAACTATAGACCATACAGTGCACTGTAAGTACTGAACACAGAGACTAGACCATACAGTGCACTTATAATCTGAACACAGAGACTATAGACCATACAGTGCACTAGAGTACGAACTGACAGAGACTAGACATCACAGTGCACTGTAGTACTGAACACAGAGACTATAACCATACAGTGCACTGTAAGTACTGAACACAGAGACTATAGACCATACAGTGCACTGTAAATACTGAACACAGAGACTAGAGACATACAGTGCACTGTAAAGTACTGAACACAGAGACTAGACCATACAGTGCACTGTAAGTACTGAACACAAGACTAGACCATACAGTGCACTGTGTACTAACACAGAGACTAGACCATACAGTGCACTGTGGTAGATACGAACACATAGACTAGACCATACAGGGCACTGTAAGTACTGAACAACAGAGACTATGACCATACAGTGCACTGTAAGTACTGAACACAGAGACGACCATACAGTGCACTGTAAGTACTGAACACAGAGACTAGACCATACATGCACTGTAAGTATGAACACAGAGACTAGACCATACATGCACTGTAGAGTACTGAACACAGATATAGACCATACAGTGCACTGTAATACTGAACACAGAGACTAGAACCATACAGTTCACTGTAGTACTGAACACAAGACTATAGACCATACAGTGCACTGTAAGTACTGAACACAGAGACTACTAGACCATACATGCACTGTAAATACTGAACACAGAGATAGACCATACAGTGCACTGTAAGTACTGAACACAGAGACTATAACATACAGTGCACTGTAAATACTGAAACAGAGACTAGACCATACAGTGCACTGTAAGTACTGAACACAGAGACTAGACCATACAGTGCACTGTGTAGTACTGAACACAGACTAGACCAAACAGTGCACTGTAAGTACTGAACAAGAGACTATAGACCATACAGTGCACTGTAAGTACTGAACACAGAGACTAGACCATACAGGGCACTGTAAGTACTGAACACAGAGACTAGACCATACAGTGCACTGTAAGTATCTGAACACAGAGACTAGATCCATACAGTGCACTGTAAGTACTGACACAGAGACTATAGACCATACAGTGCACTGTAAGTACTGAAACACAGAGACTAGACCATACATGCACGTAATACTGACACAAGACTAGACCTATACAGTGCACTGTAAGTACTAACACAGCAGACTATAGACCATACAGTGCACTGTAAGTACTGAACACAGAGACTATAACCATACAGTGCACTGTAAGTACTGAACACAGAGACTAGACCATACAGTGCACTGTAAGTACTGAACACAGACCGGTACTGGTATGAACCAGGGGTCTCCAACATTTTCTAGCATGAGATACTTTAAAAAACTATAAGTTATTGGTGTACACGTGTGTTTTCTGTCAATATACCTGGTAAAATAATGATTAATATAAACTGGGTGGTTTGAGCCCTGAATTCTGATTGGCTGACAGCCATGGTATATCAGACCGTATAACACGGGTATGACAAAACATTTATTTTTACGGCTCTAATTACATTGGTAACCAGTTTAATAGCAATAAGGCACCTTGGGGGTTTGTGATATATGGCAAATATACCACGGCTAAGGGCTGTGTCCAGGCACTCTGTGTTGGATCGTGCAGAGAATAGCCCTTAGCCGTGGTATATTGGCCATATACCACATCTCCTCCGGCCTTACAGCTTAAATAAACAACTCTAAAATCTGTGATTTCTCACCCCCCCCAAAAAAATTGTTTTCTCAGTTGTAAATATCCTGGCTCCAGATTTGTTTTAAACTCTTAAAATTAAAATTGTTCAAAGAACTGGTCTGGAAGAAAACTAACACATTTGGATTTTGTGTGTGTAGTTCCCCTTTAATTGCTAATCTAGAATGAGGCATGTGTCATCTAATGCTGAGCAAACACAACACTTCAAAGATATTAACAACTCGGATGTGCTCAAATTTCCAGATTTCCTTGTTCCAAGTCTTTAATTCCGTCCATCCACAACCCCAGGACGTGGGTGCTCACGTTCCCTAGCTGATCCTGCTCTGCGGTTTTTCGGTTGTCATCGGGGGAAAAATGCCGACAAGCAAGCATGTTTTTGTCGGTGAGATGATTTATAAGTATGCACATTATTATGCGCAGAAGCGTTTAAAAAAGAGACGGCGGCGCAGAATATGGACCTGCAGACGTGCACAATATGGATTTATATTGTAGAGGGAATTGGCCGTAAAAACTTTTAATTTTGAAAAGGATGCCGCATTCTCTCCACAGCTCCACCAATCTGTCATAATTATGGCTAGCTAAACCCCGCCTATTTTTCAAATTATCTTCTTAATATCTGATTTTAAACCTAACCACACTGCTAACCTTAAGCCTAACTTTAAATTAAGACCAAAAAACTAAATATGTTGAATTTCTATGATATGGCCAATGTTGACTTTGTGGCTGTGGTAACTAGGGGTAACTAGGGACAACCTGCGTGTTGTTGTTGCTTCCCTGTTCGCCATGATTTTATTTGGGTCTCACATGTGGAGTGCTCATTGGCTATTGCGTCCTTGTCCAATCGCGTCGTAGGTCATACGACAAGGCGCGCCGCCGAAGTCAGAAAGTTATCAGGACATCCGACAGGGGTCTGGAGAACCGAACAGTCTTCCTCAGTGCGTCCCGTTGACCCGCTCAAATTACGCGAGTCCCACGAGTACTGATCTTAGCCCGAGTTCATAGGATTTCACCCTGATCATGAAAATTCTAGCGATGGTTTCTGTACTGCTGCTGCTCATTTCATGGCAAAATTTGCAAATAATAGATAACAATTGATATACTTCCGGCAGGTAAACCTACTTAACATTTTAATTGAGAAGGTTTTGTGAAAAGTAGTTGTCAACCCACAAGATGGGCAATATTGCTGGAAATTAACTGGCCGATATTGTGTTCGGTTTGGCTTTTCAAGCCATTAGTGGCTAACCAGGAGTGGGGTAATAGTATCTGGGAGCTTGCGGTGACTGATACTTGTGAGATTTGTTTATGACAGTTTGCGATGGAACACGTGACAATTCCATGTACTTTCAGAATTGTTTGACGATGCATGGGCCTGTTGGAGAGGCCTGTTTATAACTATAGACCACAATACTCTGTACTGTATGGGCCTGTTGGAGAGGCCTGTTTATAACTATAGACCCACAATACTCTGTACTGGATGGGCCTGTTGGAGAGGCCTGTTTATAACTATGACCACAATACTCTGTACTGGATGGGCCTGTTGGAGAGGCCTGTTTATAACTATAGACCACAATTACTCTGTACTGTATGGGCCTGTTGGAGAGCCCTGTTTATAACTATAGACCACAATACTCTGTACTGTACTGTATGGGCCTGTTGGAGAGCCCTGTTTTATAACTATAGACCACAATACTCTGTACTGTACGGTGTGTGTGTAATTTCTGTTTGAATGACAGCATACATTTGAATGACAGTGTACATTTGCAGCAGGTAGACGAGTGTTGTGCTAGTAACCAAATGGTTTCTGGTTCGAATCTCTGAGATGACGAGGTGAAAAATCTGTCGATGTGCCTTTTGAGTAAGGCACTAAACCCTAATTGCTCCTGTAAGTCGCTCTGGCGTCTGCTAAATTACTGAAATGTAAAATAGTGTATTTATTGGGAGAATCTTTAATTTATCTCTAGATCATTTATTTGTCAATGGCAAGACTAGGACATGTACAGCAAGACTAGGACATGTGCGACAAGACTAGGACATGTAAAACATACAGTATACTTTTAATGCTGAGATTCTGGTTTGAGTATGCTTTGTAGACCAGGACTAGGTTTACTGTACTCTGTGTCCTGGGAACTGGCCATAGAGGCTTTGAGTCACCAAAGTCACACTGTTATTCCCCCTGTAGGAGATGCTGTACTCCCTGGACACATCCAGTCCTCAGCTCCCTCACCTCCGCAACCCTGATATCCTGGTGGGGGAGAATGACCTGACAGCTCTCAGCTACCTCCACGAACCAGCAGTTCTACACAATCTCAAAGTGCGCTTCGTGGAGTCCAAGATCATCTATACGTACTGTGGTAAAGAGACACTCCCATGTCCATCTATACGTACTGTGGTAAAGAGACACTCACATGTCCATCTATACGTACTGTGGTAAAGAGACACTCACATGTCCATCTATACGTACTGTGGTAAAGAGACACTCCCATGTCCATCTACACGTACTGTGGTAAAGAGACACTCACACTCCCATGTCCATCTATACGTACTGTGGTAAATCAAATCAAAATCAAATCAAGTTTATTTTATATAGCCCTTCGTACATCAGCTAATATCTCGAAGTGCTGTACAGGCACCCAGCCTAAAACCCCAAACAGCAAGCAATGCAGGTGTAGAAGCACGGTGGCTAGGAAAAACTCCCTAGAAAGGCCAAAACCTAGGAAGAAACCTAGAGAGGAACCAGGCTATGAGGGGTGGCCAGTCCTCTTCTGGCTGTGCTGGGTGGAGATTATAACAGAACTATGCCAAGATGTTCAAAATGTTCATAAGTGACAAGCATGGTCAAATAATAATCATGAATTAATTTTCAGTTGGCTTTTCATAGCCGATCATCAGAGTTGAAAATAGCAGGTCCGGGACAGGTGGCAGTTCCATAACCGCAGGCAGAACAGCTGAAACTGAAATAGCAGCAAGGCAGGTGGACTGGGGACAGCAAGGAGCCATCACGCCCGGCAGCCCCGACGCACGGTCCCAGGGCTCAGGTCCTCCGAGAGAGAGAGAAGAAGGAGAGAATTAGAGAGAGCCAAGATTTTCAAAATGTTCATAAGTGACAAGCATGGTCAATATATAATCAGGAATAAATGTCAGTTTGCTTTTCATAGCCGATCATTAAGAATTGAAACAGCAGGTCTGGGACAGGTAGGGGTTCCATAACCGCAGGCAGAAGTTGAAACTGGAATAGCAGCAGGGCCAGGCGGACTGGGGACAGCAAGGAGTCATCATGCCCGGTAGTCCTGACGTATGGTCCTAGGGCTCCGGTCCTCCGAGAGAGAGAAAGAAAGAGAGAAGGAGAGAATTAGAGAGAGGCCAAGATTTTCAAAATGTTCATAAATGACAAGCATGGTCAAATAATAATCAGGAATAAAAGTCAGTTGGCTTTTCATAGCCGATCATTAAGAGTTGAACAGGTAGGGGTTCCATAACAGCAGGCAGAACAGTTGAAACTGGAACAGCAGCAAGGCCAGGTGGACTGGGGACAGCAAGGAGTCATCATGCCCGTTTTGCCGTGACGTATGGTCCTAGGGCTCAGGTTCTCCGAGAGAGAGAAAGAAAGAGAGAACGAGAGAATTAGAGAGAGCATACTTAAATTCACACAGGACACTGGATAAGATAGGAGAAGTACTCCAGGTATAACCAACTGACCTAGCCCCCCGACACATAAACTACTGCAGCATAAATACTGGAGGCTGAGACAGGAGGGGTCAGGAGACACTGTGGCCCATCCTGATACCCCCGGACAGGGCCAAACAGGAAGGAATAAACCCCACCCACTCTGCCAAAGCACAGCCCCACAACCACTAGAGGGATATCTTCAACCACCAACTTACAATCCTGAGACAAGGCCGAGTATAGCCCACAAGATCTCCACCACAGCACAAACCAAGGGAAAAGGGTAAAGAGACACTCCCACTCCCATGTCCATCTATACGTATGTGGTAAAGAGACACTCCCATGTCCATCTACACGTACTGTGGTAAAGAGACACTCCCATGTCCATCTACACGTACTGTGGTAAAGAGACACTCCCATGTCCATCTACACGTACTGTGGTAAAGAGACACTCCCATGTCCATCTACACGTACTGCGGTAAAGAGACACTCCCATGTCCATCTACACGTACTGTGGTAAAGAGACACTCCCATGTCCATCTACACGTACTGTGGTAAAAGACACTCACACTCCCATGTCCATCTACACGTACTGTGGTAAAGAGACACTCCATGTCCATCTACACGTACTGCGGTAAAGAGACACTCCCATGTCCATCTCCACGTACTGCGGTAAAGAGACACTCACACTCCATGTCCATCTATACGTACTGTGGTAAAGAGACACTCACACTCCCATGTCCATCTTACGTACTGTGGTAAAGAGACACTCCCACTCCCATGTCCATCTACACGTACTGCGGTACTAAAGGAATACTTCCCCAGCTGTCTTAATGGGATGTCTTTTTGTTTTACTGTTCGTTTATCGGCTGGACTTTACTGGATGTAGAGATGGAAGGTGAAAGTTCATGTCTGGGTGACGAAATGTTGCTTTATGTTTGTATAAAATGTAGGAGATGAGAAAAATAATATTCACAGGGCAATGCATCTATTTTTATATAGATTTTTTAACACGTTCTATGTTAGAAGCTTACTATGTGAAAGCAAATAGGATCACTCTGTCTGTACTCTATGTCCTGATGGTTTCCTTCCCTTCAGGAATCATCCTGGTGGCTGTCAACCCATACAAGCAGCTTCACATCTATGGAGATGCAGTCATCCACGCCTACAGTGGACAGAACATGGGAGATATGGATCCTCACATCTTCGCTGTGGCAGAGGAGGCTTCAAACAGTGGCCAGGTAAAAATAGAACGGGCTGTCCCGGAGGGGTGCTGGTTTGTGGTAGTGATGCCGTCTGTCCGTCGTCCCCTCGGACCAACGCTATGCTCCTGGAGATAGCGGTTCAATCCCTGAGTCCCCCCCCCCCCCCACTAACTTCCTGTTCTAAAGACTTTAATCTATTTCACCGTCATACATTTTAGCTCTTTGGGCCTATCTGTCAATAGAACTTCTCCTTAAAATGAGATCAACTGTCAATATTCAAAGACTGTGAAAATATGCAGTATTCCTACCCAGATATAAACTCAGCAAAAAAGAAACGTCCTCTCACTGTCAACTGCGTTTATTTTCAGCAAACTTAACATGTGTAAATATTTGTATGAACATAACAAGATTCAACAACTGAGACATAAACTGAACAAGTCTACAGACATGTGACTAACAGATGGAATAATGTGTCCCTGAACAAATGGGGGGTCAAAATCAAAAGTAACAGTCAGTATCTGGTGTGGCCACCAGCTGCATTAAGTACTGCAGTGCATCTCCTCCTCATGGACTGCACCAGATTGCCAATTCTTGCTGTGAGATGTTACCCCACTCTTCTACCAAGGCACCTGCAAGTTCCCAGACATTTCTGGGGGGGAATGGCCCTAGCCCTCACCCTCCGATCCAACAGGTCCCAGACATGCTCAATGGGATTGAGATCCGGGCTCTTCGCTGGCCATGGCAGAACACTGACATTCCTGTTTTGCAGGAAATCACGCACAGAACGAGCAGTATGGCTGGTGGCATTGTCATGCTGGAGGGTCATGTCAGGAGGAGCCTGCAGGAAGGGTACCACATGAGGGAGGAGGATGTCTTCCCTGTAATGCACAGCATTGAGATTGCCTGCAATGTCAACAAGCTCAGTCCGATGATGTTGTGACACACCGCCCCAGACCATGATGGACCCTCCACCTCCAAATCATATCCTGCTCCAGAGTACAGGCCTCGGTGTAATGCTCATTCCATCGACAATAAACACGAATCCAACCATCACCCCTGGTGAGACAAAACCATGACTCGTCAGTGAAGAGCACTTTTTTGCAAGTCCTGTCTGGTCCAGCGATGGTGGGTTTGTGCCCATAGGCGACGGTGTTGCGGTGATGTCTGGTGAGGACCTGCCTTACAACAGGCCTACAAGCCCTCAGTCCAGCCTCTCAGCCTATTGCGGACAGTCTGAGCACTGATGGAGGGATTGTGCGTTCCTGGGTAACTCGGGCAGTTGTTGTTGCCATCCTGTACCCTGTCCCGCAGGTGTGATGTTCGGATGTACCGTTCCTGTGCAGGTGTTGTTACACGTGGTCTGCCACTACGAGGACGATCAGCTGTCCGTCCTGTCTCCCTGTTGCGCTGTCTCAGGCGTCTCACAGTATGGACATTGCAATTTATTGCCCTGGCCACATCTGCAGTCCTCATGCCTCCTTGCAGCATGCCTAAGGCACGTTCACGCAGATGAGCAGGGACCCTGGGCATCTTTCTTTTGGTGCTTTTCAGAGTCAGTAGAAAGGCCTCTTTAGTGTCCTAAGTTTTCATAACAGTGACCTTAATTACCTAAGCTGTTAGTGTCTTAATGACCGTTCCACAGGTGCATGTTCATTCATTGTTTATGGTTCATTGAACAAGCATGGGAAACAATGATTTAACCCTTTACAATGAAGATCTGTGAAGTTGTTTGGATTTTTACGAATTATCTTRGAAAGACGGGGGTCCTGAAAAAGGAACGTTTTCTTTTTTTTGATGAGATATATATTTTATTTATTTCCTTTTTCTCAGGAACAATAAGAACCAGTCTATCATAGTGAGTGGTGAGTCTGGAGCGGGCAAGACTGTGTCTGCTAGATATGCCATGAGGTACTTCGCTATGGTCAGCAAGTCTGGCAGCAAAACACACGTGGAAGACAAAGTTCTGGCATCCAACCCAATAACTGAGGTATGTTTTTAAATACATGTGTCCTAGCAGAGAATGTACGTTACATGTAGCAGCACCATATCTTTATGAGTCATTTTATGTAATCTGTTCCATCTATGGGTTTGATAATCTGTAGATCAAGGCCCCACAGTGTAAAAGACACGTCATAATCTGACAGATCATGTCCAATGTGCCACAGTGTTCCAGGCACAGATTGGCCTCACCAGCCACCGTACTTCTGATACATCTACAATGTGTTTTGATTATCATCAACTATGATGGACAAACTTGTAATGTGAGATTTTTTTGCGTCAGGCTATAGGAAATGCCAAGACGACCAGGAATGACAACAGCAGTCGCTTTGGGAAGTACACGGAGATCAGCTTCGACGGGAGATATCAGATCATCGGGGCCAACATGAGGACGTATCTCCTGGAGAAATCTAGAGTGGTTTCCCAGGTCATACCTCACATACTTGATTCTCAGATTTATATGTGGTGTATAAGGTAGCATAGCTACTGTATAGTTGAATCGTTGTTTACCATTTGGAAGGTTTCAGTGAGCCGCTGCTAGCCTGGTTCCAGATCCGTTTGTGTCGTCTTGCCATCTCGTTGCCATGACAACGACCAACACAAACAGATCTTAATCATTGCATGCCTTTAGACAGTAACGCTGTCTCTTTCTCTTCAGTCAGAGAGGGAGAGAAACTATCACATCTTCTATCAGATGTGTGCCTGTGCAGACCAGCCTGAGTTCAAGAGCCTGAGACTGTGTGAGTGACTGGAATTTATTTCACCTGTAATTCTTCAGGTTTGTCTCCATTGAGATAAAAATATATATATATTTAGCAAGAGAGACCTGTTAAACCCTGGGGCTTGGCAGTTCTGCTACTGTATTAACTGTAGATGATAGATGGACAATACGGCCCCTAGAGGGACGATAGATACGGCCCCTAGAGGGACGATGGATACGGCCCCTAGAGGGACCTATAGGTGATGTTGTCTGAGCGGAAGTTGACCTACAGAGTGATGTTGATTGAGCAGGACGTTGACCTAGAGAGTGACGAACGGAGAGACGTCGACCTACAGAGTGATGTTGGACCTACAGAGTGATGAACAGAAGTGAGTTGGCTACAGAGTGAGTTGGCCTACAGAGTGATGTTGACCTACAGAGTGATGAACAGAGTGATGTTACCTACAGTGATGAACAGGTTGTACAGAGTATGGTGACCACAAGTGCATGAACAGAGTGATGTTGGCCTACAGAGTATGGTGAGACCTACAGAGTGATGTGTGGCCTACAGATGATGAACAGATGATGTGCTACGAAAGTGATGTTGACCTACAGAGTGATGAACAGAGCGATTTGGCCTACAGAGTGATTTTGACCTACGAGTGATGAAAGAGCGATTTCGGCCTACAGAGTGATTTAGCCTACAGAGTTGAACAGAGTTGATGTTGGCCCTACAGATGAATGGAACAGAGTGATGTTGGCCTACAGAGTGATGTTGACCTACAGATGATGTGACCTACAGAGTGATGACAGGATGTGGGAGAGGGGCCGAAGCGGGAAAGGGAGCGCCCACAGAGTGATGTTGGCCAACAGAGTTGATGTTGACCTACAGGTGATAACAAGAGTGATGTTGGACCTACAGAGGATGAACAGAGAGATTTGCTAGATGATTGACAATTGACAGATGATGTGGCCTACAGAGTGATGAACAGAGTGATGTTGGCCTACAGGAGTAGAAACAGAAGTGATGTTGACCTACAGAGTGATGAACAGAGTGATGTTGGCCCTACAGAGTGATGAACAGAGTGTGTTGGCTACAAGAGTGATGCAGGTGAGTTGGCTACAGAGTGATGTTGCCACAGAGTGATGAACAGAGTGATGTTGCTACAGAGTGATGAACAGAGTGATGTTGGCCTACAGAGTGATGACAGAGTGATGTTGGCCTACAGATGTAACAGAGATGTGACACAGAGCTGAGTGAAAGATGACGTTGACCTACAGAGTGATGAACAGAGTGATGGTTGGCCTTACAGAGTGATGTTGACCTACAGATGATGAACAGAGAGACGTTGACCACAGAAGTGATCAGTGATTTGACCTACGAGGTGATGAACAGAGAGACGTTGACCTACAGAGTGATGAACAGAGTTGTGTTGGACCTACAGATGATGAACAGAGAGCGTTGACCTACAGAGTGATGAACAGATGATGTCGGCCTACAGAGATGACAGGTGAGTGTTGACCTACGGTGATGAAGAGTGATGTCGCCTACAGAGTGATGTTGACCTACAGAGTGTGAACAGAGTGATGTTGACCTACAGTGATGAACAGAGTGATGTTGACCTACAGAGTGATGTTGACCTACAGAGTGATGAACAGAGAACGTACCTACAGAGTGATGAACAGAGTGATGTTGACCTACAGAGTGATGAACAGAGAGACGTTGACCACAGGTGTTGACCTACAGAGTGATTGAACGATGATTGACCTACCAGAGTGATGAACAGAGTGATGTTGACCTACAGAGTGATGAACAGAGCGACGTCGGCCTACAGAGTGATGAACCAGAGTGATGTCGGGCCTACAGAGTGATGTCGGCCTACAGAGTGATGAACAGAGACGTGACCTACAGAGTGATGTGACCACAGATTGATGACAGAGTATGTTGGCCTACAGAGTGATGTGACCTACAGAGTGATGAAAGAGTGATTGGCCTACAGAGTGATGTTGACCTACAGAGTGATGAACAGATGTGTTACTACAGAGTGATGAACAGAGTGATGTTGACCTACAGAGTGATGTTGACTACAGAATGATGTTGAACCTACAGAGTGATGTTGAGCCTACATGACAGTGATGTTGACTACAAGTTCTACAGAGTGATGTTGACCTAAAGAGCGATGTTGACCTACAGTGATGAACAAAGAGACGTTGACCTACAGAGTGATGTGACCTCGGAGTTAAGATGTCGACGTACAGAGTGATGTCGACCTTACAGAGTGATGTCGACCTACAGAGTGATGTCGACCTACAGAGGTGATTGTCGACCTAACAGAGTGATGTCGACCATAGATGGATGTCGACTAGAGTGATGTGACCTACAGAGTGATGTTGACCTACAAGTAATGTTGTACCTACAGATGATTGTTGACCTACAGAGTGATGAACAGAGCAATGTCCTCACCCAACAGAGAGAAGGTCTGCATGTTCTCCTCATGTCCTTCCTATCGTCCACGCCGTCATAGCAGTCTCCCCTCCATACTGGTGTACCTGAACTCATCTGCCCTCACTGGAGAGAGACAAGCACAAGGACACGCGTTCATTAGCACGTTATTGACCTTAACCCATACACTTCAGTAGCCAACATTATTTGATCTGTTGTCAGGATGTCAGTGTAACTACTGACTCATCTGGTTGAATAACGGTGAAATACAATAAAATAAATAAATAATTGCAGATGACGACCTTTCATTGGCCTAGTCAGAGGCCGTATCCGCGCGTCCCTCTACTAGGGCCGTATTCCGCCGTCCCTCTACTAGGGCCGTATCGCCGTCCTCTTAGGGGCCGTATCCGCCGTCCCTCTACTAGGGCCGTATCCGCCGTCCTCTACTAGGGGCCGTATCCGTCGTCCCTCTACTAGGGCCGTATCCGTCGGTCCCTCTACTAGGGGCCGTATCCGTCGTCCCTTCTACTAGGGCCGTTATCCGTCGCCCTCTCTTAGGGGCCGTATCCATCGTCCCTCTAGGGGCCCGTATCCACTCCCTCTAGGCCGTATCCATCGTCCCTCTGGGGCCGTAGTCCATCG
>NW_019942827.1:57028-58064 GCF_002910315.2 Salvelinus sp. IW2-2015
CCAACCGGGCGATCACCATCGACTTCTTGATCTCCAAGACATTTCTAGTCGATCACAAACATTGCTGTAAAAAACAAAAACAAAGATTAATCCTTGTGTTCCTATTTTTTTTAAATTACGTCTCGGGCTGTTGGTGATGGGTTTAGCCAATTCAGCTGCCCTGCGCGCCGGGTAGGCAAACTGTTGCCTTTTCACGTGTCTGAAGGTACAAACTCTGCCTTCCCGGTGGGCCTGGAGAGGAAATCAAGTGCACTATGCATCACTGGCCAATCAGAATGCTCAGTTTACCGAGTCTGCAGTAACGTAGCAGGCAATAAAAAAAGATACGGCAAACTTGATACTGTGACATTTCAAAACGTTTAAAACCATGACTAGAGAGAGACTGTCAAATACGAATACAGCAAAGAGCTGCTGTTTTTATGAGTGAGTTCATGTTTAAGTTCTTACTCAGCACAGTCAACACTTTGTATTCAACACTTTTATAATCCATAAAATGCTTGTTCTTCCTATTTCCACTCAGCGCTACATCAAGCAGTGCAGCAGTAATGAACGAGTAGGAAAGTGTATCTATAGGCTTGCGTTATTGTTAGCGACTTGGGTCTTTTTAATATCAAGAAATATTTCACTTTCTCTGTTCATAGGAGTAACAACATGAATTTGTGCATAAGGCATGAAGTAATGCGGTGCGACTCGAGTTTCGCCATCAGCTGGAAGACGGTGTCCCCTTTTGGTCAGTGTCAGTGGAGGAAAGGGAGAGCGGAGGGATGTAGAGAGACTGACCCTCAGTCTGCTGCTCTCTCCCTCCGCTGAGACTGACCATCAGATGCAGGCACCATCAGCCCAGTAAAATAAAATACTAATAATTTAAATCTATTCTCACTCAGCTGTGCCTCACAAGTAATACAACAATGGATCTATTACCGGTGTGATCATATAGCCTACCTCAAATTTAGAAATATAATTGGTAAAGAATGTCCTGAACAACAATGCATTGGCAGGGCAATTCAAGTAAAGCCAGTATGCGGTGATAATGTAT